>NC_080575.1:82274719-82577749 GCF_029962835.1 Magnolia sinica | reverse complement strand
AGGGTTAAGTACATGACTGCAACTGATGAGCAAACCAACCTGATTTTTGGGCCAGGGGACAATAAGGTGGAGCCCACTCAATGAACGGTATGGATCTCGTGCATCTACCATGTAAGTAAAGAGCTTACCAGAGGGATGTCAATGCCACTTACCAACAACATAATCCATGCACTGAAAGCAACAACCCCAACGACAACCATAGCCAAGCCAAGCGCCCATTCTCCCCATCCTGTTGTGCTGACCAAATCAACAGCCGACTCTTTCCATAACATGAGAGTGAAAGCACCAGAGACGGACACAAGAGTACCACACAGCTTGCCTTTACCCCATAAGGTGTTGATTTCAAGCTTCTCCTGCCTTGAGATGATAGATAAGATGTATATGAAGACGGGGACCATGTTGATAACAGAGGACTCTAATGCACTGGAGATGTAGTACAGGGAGGCTGATAATAGATTTTGTGACAATGTTACCCTGCAATTCATCAATTTTAGTTGTAAAATTCTCAATTTCAATGATCAACGAACAGGATTGGGTGCTAAATGTATGAAATATTGACCATTTGCATGTGGGTCATACCCCATAATAAGAATAATCAGATGATCCTAACCAGGCATTTCTAACAGTGAAAACTGCTCAAATGGGTGGATAGGATCAGCTGACCAGAGTGATTTTTGTAGTAAACTGCCCAAATGTACTAAATATGTGCTTTACACATACAGTGCTTGATAACTTTAAAAAAAATTTTTAAAAAAAAAAAAAATCATTTTAGACTTATTTCATTTCATAATTATTTACTAACTGATAATAACTATTTTTAATATTTTATTTTCATTGAGACTTTCCTGATAGCGTGTGAAGAGAAACGTGCAAATCTCAAAATATCTTGAGAAAATCGGAATATGAGAAACCACTAGGTACGAGATTTGTCAATGGCGGTGTATTCAAGAAAAATAAGACGCAATGGTGATTTTTCCTAGTATGCAAACTGGGATGCATTGGCAGTGGTATGCCTAATAGACACCCATAAGAGTTTGTACACGTGACATAAGTGTACCTCAATTTAATTTGTCCTCTAGCTGTGGACCCACCATAGCTGGGTCATAACCCAAAATCACACTTAAAGTATGATGCTACATGAATGACTATCGGACACCATTGGACGGCTAAGGCAAAAGAAAATTGATTGCTAGAATTCAATAAACAAATTTCAATAATTGATGGCCCTTCATTTTAGGGGCATGAGACAAAAAATGCGGTACATCCGAATCTCAGGTGAACCACACCACAATAAACAGAGGTGATTGAACGCACACCATTAAAAATTCCTCGGGGCACAAAGTTTTGAATTAAGATAATATTTGTGTTTTCCCTTCTGTTTGACCTTATCTATTGGTTGGATAGGAAAAATATTATGGTGGCCTATGGTTGGATAGAAAAAATATTATGGTGGCCTATGATAATTTCAATAGTTGGCATTCAATCTATTTATGGTGGCCCTATGATATTTTTAATAGTCGGCATTCAATCGCCATGGTTCCCTGTGGTGTGGTCCACCTAAGATTTTGATAGGCTTTATTTTTAGGTTCTTAAGCTAAAATGATATGAAAAAATGGATTGACCGTGTGGATATTAAATACATAGATCATGGTGGGCCCAACAATCAACGATCCACCTAGCTTGGTGGTCCCGGATCCACCGAATCCGCATCCGTTTATTAAGGCATTTTATTTTTCGCGCGTGTACCACACGCAAAGCTTATGCAGGCATGCATATGGCACGATCAAACTCTTTCACAGAATCAGAAGTGTATCTGCGAAATTTCGGTAATCACCACGTGCTCAATACTTAATTCTAACGAAATCACGATTGGATTGTTGCGTTTTGTTAAACTAGCAATTGTAATTCGATTGGATTGTACATCCAAACGCACCCAAATTGTGTGTGTGTGTGTGTGTGTGTGAGAGAGAGAGAGAGAGAGAGAGAGAGAGAGAGAGAGAACTACACACCCAGTTAAAGCTAGGATAAAAATCCAGCCCAAGATGGATATTGATAGAGGAGGCCTATCCCTGCTGCAACCAACCAAAAGAAGACATGAATAACGAAGATGAGATTCCTACTTTTTTCAAGCTTATACCATTCAAATAGAAGGAAAAAGAAAAAGACCCAAGTGACAAATTGGAATTTTTGATTCGATAGTTACCATCTTGCATACCTTTCAAAGATAAATGCCATTGATCCCGTTATGATTGTGGCTAATGCGAATTGGTAGACAAGAAAGACAGTAGAGCTGATTCCTTCTATGAGTATGACCCTACTCACCACAACGTAAGTGGCTGAGATGAGCTGAACGATTACCATGCCTGCATGTGGAGCTATTCTTCCAGTAGAAGTCCCCATCTCTCTCTCTCTCTCTCTCTCTCTCTCTCTCTCTCGTGCCTATCTATTGAAACGGTAAAGTAAAATACACGAATGAAAGCGTTCATTTGGACCCTTCGCCTTGCTGGCGCGCAGATGTGGTCCAATGATCCAAACCGTCCATCGTATCTATTCTATCCCATTCAGATGCAGATTGCGTGTAACCAATGGTTACAGGAATCTTTGATCGGAGGTGGGGCACGCAGCCAAGGGACCAAAAATATGATTCCATCAGGAGTAATATGGAGGCGCGGATTGGGTACTAACCCCACCATAGAGATGGACGGTCCTGTCAGGGGCTCTGTGGGCCACCCTATATATATATATATATATATATATATATATATATATATATATATATATATATATATATATATATATATATTCTTATCCAAACCGTCCATTCATTTTGAAGCATCTTTTGAGGGCATGAACCAAAAAAGGAGGCAGATAGAAAGGTCAAGTCGACCACACCACACAAAGCAGTGGTGACGATAACCACCACCGTCGAAACCTTTCTTGGGCACACTGTAATGTTTATTTACCATCCAATCTATATATATATATATATATATACATATATATACATATATATATATATGTCTTATCCAAACCGTCCATTCATTTTGAAGCATCTTTTGAGGGCATGAACCAAAAAAGGAGGCAGATAGAAAGGTCAAGTCGACCACACCACACAAAGCAGTGGTGACGATAACCACCACCGTCGAAACCTTTCTTGGGCACACTGTAATGTTTATTTACCATCCAATCTATTCGTCAGGTTACATAGACCTGCATGAAGTGAAAGTATAAATATCAGCTTGATTCAAAAGTTCTGTTGCCCCCCGAAAGGTTTTGAGTGGCAGGCATTCAATCTCAACTGTTTCCTGTTTCGTGTAGTGTGGCCCACTCTAGCATTCGATGAGCCCAAAAATGATCTTTCAAAATGAAGGAACAGCGTGGATAAAATACATATATCAGGATGGCCCCACGGATCCCCGACAGGACCGTACCTCTCAAGCGGACGCGGATTGCCTACTGACGAGGTGGCTACTTACAGTACTCTGTGGCCCTACATGATATATACGTGTTTTATCCAAGCCGTCCATATAGTTTTCCATATTATTACATAGCATGAAACCAAAAATGAGGGATATCCAAATCTCGAGTGGACCACACCATAAGAAAACAGTGGAAATTGAATGCCTACCATTAAAAGCTTTCTAGGGCTGACGGTAATGTTTATTTTTCATCCAACCTGTTTATTAAGTTACGCAAACATTGATGAAGAGAAAAAATAAATATCATCTTAATCCAAAACTTTTATGGCCCCTAAGAATTTTTTAATGGTGGGTGTTCAATCACCACTCTTTCCTATGATGTGGTCCATATGAGATTTAGATATGCCTCATTTTTGAGTTTGTGACATAAATTAGTCTGAAAAAATGGATCGATAGATTGGATAGGTCACATACATCATGTTGGGGCTGAACACGGCCAATAGCCACCTTGCCACTTACGATTTGGGGTGTATATCGAGTCAAATCAATTCGAGTTGGCCTCAGCTCAACTCGGCTCGGCCACTAGCTGACCTCAGCTCGAATTCGGCTCGGCTCGGTTCGGTTAGCAGCTCAGGCCAGCTCGGGCCGAGTTCGAGTCAAGATCGAGCCGAGTTCGCCATTGAAGCATTTCCACAAACACCTGGAGTGCACTGTTAAAATCCCTCTGTTTGTGAAACAGAAGCAATGATTTTACATGTATTTTATCAAAAACCTTCTAAGCAACATAACAACTAAGAAAAAAAGGGTATTTGTTTCATGTACATACCTTCCTTGCCACCAGTCACACTTCGTTGAGTCATTTTATCAAGCACTTCGTGAGCAACATCAATGACAAAATAAAAAGAGTCATTGAACTGCTTCAATCTGAGTTCGATTTGAGCTGGATTCGATCCGAGTCGAGTTGAGTAGGGGTTTGTTCGAACTCGGCTCGAACTCATTTTTGAGCTCAAAAAATTAGCTTGACTCCGCTCGAACTTAGCTTCGAATCAAGTCGAATTGAGCTTTTTTGAGTCGAGTTGAGTGAGCTAACCTAGCTAGCTCGGTTTGTATACACCCCTACTTATGATGTCTGTACACAATCCGCGTCCCTCTCAAGCTTGTTCCCAAGGATGCCGATTTCCTGCGAAAGCCTTTCGCTAGAAGTTCCTGCGCGCTGGAAACTTTTGCGGGGCCTACATTGATGTTTGTGAGAAATCTACTTCGTCATTCAATCTTTTAATATCTTTTTAGGACTTGAGACCAAAAGTGAGAGGATCCAAGACTGAAGTGGGCCGCACTAAAGGAAAATGTGGATAGGGAAATTCCTACCGTTGAAACCTCCCTAGGTTGACGATGCTGTTTACATACCATCCATACTGTTCATAACTTCATTCCTACTGGGACGAACTGAAAACAAAAATATTAGCCTGATTCAAAACTTCTGCGGGCCCATGAATATTTCAACTGTGGAAGTTAAATCCTCACGTTTTCGACTCACTTGAGTGTTGGATCCAGTTCATTTTTGGCCCCATGTCATAAAATTATCTCAAAAAATGAATGGATGGGGTGAATTTCTCATAAACATCAGTGTGGGGCCCACCTAAGTTTTCGAGAACTTACTGCGGAAGGTTTTTGCGAGAATTTCCTGCACGGAAAATCTAGGTGGGGCCCACCATGAAGTTTGTAAGAAATCTAACCCATCCATCCGTTTTATGAGATCATTTCAGAACTTGAGACCAAAATTGAGATGTATCCAAGACTCAAATGGGCCTCACAGAAGGAAAATGTGGGTAGGAAAATTTCTACCGTTGAAACCTCCCTGGGTCAACGGTTATGTCTAAATGCAATCCATATAGTTCATAACGTCATTTATACGGGGATGAACTGAAAAAACAAATATTACCCTGATTGAAAACTTCCGTGGCCCCATGAATTTTCAATTGTGGAAGTTCAATCCTCACATTTTCGGCCCACTTGGGTATTGGATCTTGCTCATTTGTGATATGTTATACTAAAATCAGCTCACAAAACTGATGGAGGGGATGGATTTCTCAAAGACTTCACGATGGCCCCACCTAGGTTTCCTGCCCAGGAAGCCTTTCGCAGGAAATCCGCGTCCGGGGAAGCGGATTGTCTGGTGTACCAAACATCAGCGACATGGCAGGTGTGGGTACTGGTCGTGCGAAGACTAGAGTTGCAGGTCGCTTATAGGAACGGTTCAAAGGAGATCAAAGTTACATGGGCCAATGTTGCATTTATTATATCCACGCCGGTCATTCATTTTTTGAGATTATTTTAGAGCTCGATGCTAAATATGATTGATATCCAAAGCTTAAGTGGACCACACCAGAAATGGAAGTGGGACAATGATTTTCATTGTTAAAATATTCATATGCTCACCACGGCGTTTTTTTTTTTTCTTCCATCAAATCTTTTCATAAGGTCACAAAGACCTAGATGAAGAGGAAAAACAAATATCATATTCACCCAAAACTTTTGTGACCCCCAAAAGGGTTTCAATGGTATACGTTCAATCCACTTGGCTTTTTGCATTGTGGTTCACTTGATCTTTGGATCTGACTTATTTTTCGGTTCAAGCCTTAAGATGAGCTGGCCAAGTGAAAGGACGGTTGGAATATAACACATACCTAATGGTGAGACCCACGGAACTTGGTGATGTTAACACACCCGCAGATAGGTGGCGTGTGGTACTCCAGGCTTCGCACGTGGTACCCAATTGCCACCGGAAGCGGATTGGCTGGGGTAGGTACGGGTCGTGCCAAGGGAAACGGATTGGCTACTCCCCCTGACACCAGCCCCGTGGCTGGTGGTTGGTGCTCTGTGGGCCTCACCACGATGTATGTATTTCATCCATTCCGTTCATCCATTTTTAAAGATCATGTTAGGGCTTTATACAATAAATGAGAGGGATATAATTATCAGGTGGACCACACTATAGGAAAACAATAGTGATTGGATATCCATCATTTAAATCCTCCCCGGGCCTACTGTACTGTTTATTTGACATCCAGTCTGTTTATTAGATCATAAGGACCCAGATGAAGGGAAAAACCAAAGATGAGCTTGTTCCAATACTTTAATGTCCACCAAAAAGTTTTTTATGGTCAATGTTCATTCAACACTATTTCCTATAATGTGGTCTACTTGAGATTGGGATGTACTTCAAATTTTTTTTTTTTTTTTTGTAACACTATGAAATGATCTAGAAAAATAGATGAACGGCATGGATGACACACATAATCATGGTGGGGCCCACAGAGCACCAACCATCAGCCATTGGCTGGTGGCAGGGCGAGTAGCCAATCCGTTTCCGTGCCAAGACTGGCGGTGACCCTCCTCAAGCTCCAAGTTTTACGAACGGTTCAAAGGAGATCAAAGTTACATGGGCTCGAACATAATCTATTTATTATATCCACACTATTCATCTATTTTTGGAGATCATTTTAGAGCATGATCCAAAAAATGGATAAAAAAAAATTTCAACTACACCACACCACAAATAGCAGCGGCAATAATGATTTTCACCTATAAAACATTTGTAGGGCCCACAATAACGTTTGTTTTTCATCCAATCTGTTCATAAGGTCACAAAAATATCATATTGATCCAAAACTTCTGTAACCCAAAAGGGTTTCAATGGTAGCTGTTCAATCTCCCAGTGCTTTTTGCAGTGTACTCCACTTGATCTTTAGATCTTTCTTATTTTTTATCCAGAGCATTACGGCCAGCTCACCAAGTGGATTGACGGTTTAGATATAATATATACCTCATGATGGGACCCATGGAACTTGTTGACGTGGATACATCAGCTATGTAGATGTGTGGTACACCAGCCAATACGCTTTCATAGTCGCCCAACTGGGATCTAGACAGACCGCTCCGCAGGGCACACCGTGATATATAAATTTTCTCTAAGTTATTCATCCATTTTCAAAGATTAATTTAATAATTGCCCACCAAAGATTACTGTTCTAAAGCTGTAGTTGATGACACGGCAGGCAGCAGTGGTGACAATGACCCTACCCTTCAAACCTTCCTACTTTTATTTACCATCCAACATGTTCATAAGGTTATATAAATCTCAATTAAGGGAAAACATAAATATCAGCCTGATCCAAAACTTCTCCCCCAGAGATATTTAGGGGTAGGCATTCAATCTCTACTATTTTTTGTGGTATAGTCAACTTGCGCATTTAATATACCTCATTTTTATGCTTAGTATGTAAAATAATTTATCAAAATGGATGAATGGCATAGATAAAACATATACATCACAGTATGAGCCCCAAGAAGCTGAGCATCCGCCTCTAGCAGGTCCTAGCAGGGATCCTTCCCAATCCCGCCCTTCAATGACCACTGTTATCCGCCTTACCTAACCAAGGAGCAACATAATGTAAATACACGCATGCCCATAAAGTCAGGCCGACCAGGCTACGTCAAATCCAGAAAATCAGGCCGACCAGGCTAGGTAAAGTTGGGAAATTGATCGGTAACTGAGTAAATTCTGTAAAGCCCACAGTGACGTATGTCTTATCCACACCGTCCAACCCTTTTACCATATCATTTCAGTGCATGAACCTAAAATTGAATATGAGCCAATTGAATAATGAGTAAACTCTACGAAGCCATTGTGATATGTATGTGTCTTATCCACACCGTCCAGACGTTGTAACCTATCATTTCATGGTATCAATCCAAAATTGAAGCATACCTAACGCTAAAGCAGACCACACCACACGGAACAGTGGAGTGGGGTAATGACGTTCACACGTGAAACCTTACCAGGGTCATATTGACGTTGTTCCGCGAGGTCACGCGGACATGGACAAATGGGAAACAGAAACATCAACTTTATCAAAAATAAAACAAAACTGAGCTTCATGAAGTTTTCAAGAGTAGGAATCTAATTCCCAATATTTATTTGTCATCTAACCTGTTCATGAGGTAACGTAAACATGGATAAAGAGGAAAAAAGATCAACTTTATCTAAAACTACAGCGGCCCCATGAAATTTTCAATGGTAAGCATTTATTTCACATGTTTCGTGTGGTGTGGTCCACTTGAGCTTTAGATATGCTTCAATTTTAGGCTCATGAACTAGAATGTGATACTTAAAAATATAGACGGTGTGGATAAGAGACATACATCGTGGTGGGCCCCATAGTATACTCATTAAGGAATCCCCACGCTCAAGGTAAAATGATCTGAGCGCTCTCCCGGCCCAAAATGGTTAGGCGCATACATATTAAGCCCATGATCGGGCCTCAGACAATAGGTCCGAGCCTATTCCAAAGCCCCGCTGGCCCGTAGCCACGCCTAGCCAAGAGGCCGGATCTCCCATGTGTCTCAAGTGCGAAATGAACGGAGTCTTTAATGTCTAACCATACATCGACAATGGCCCCTGGGGAGGAGCAATGACCGCTGACCATTTTATTTTTATCGGTCCAATTGGTAGTCATTGATTGAGTGGCTAGTCCTTCAATGATTGTGATTTTTGGGCCATGCTTTGGTCCAAAATATATAGGCCCTCTAACTTTTAGCCGGCTGTAAATCCATGTATGCCAAACACTTATATGGTGGTGGACGACCATTTGTCTGGTAAAAAAAGAATGAACGTTTTCATCAGTAGTCATGGATTCGATTTCTCTGCTGTAATCTTGCCAACATACAAACCGTTAAAGTCTGTGAATTCTTTAAAAGTAACTTTATTAAATACCAACTACTGTTCGAAAATTTACATTCCATTACATCTTTTGAAACTGTTTTTTATGAAGCTACTTTATTGAATTAAGTACCTGGTTAGATTTTTCTAATGGTGGTTCGATTCCTTGATATATATATATATATATGACAAAACTGCCTTTCTCTCTTCTAAACATATGATAGAAAGAAGCCTCTATCATTCTTCACTTTCATATTCACTCCAAAAGTTGGGTCCTTGGGCGACAAGATAGATAGGCCATTTAATAAACATTAACTTGATTGGACTAGCTATCCACCTATTAAGAGAACTGGTTACATTAACTTGACTGGACTAGCTATCCACTTATTAAGAGAACTTAACCACTGAACCATGGTTCATTTGTATTTTAGGATTCATTTACACTCAGAAGCTAAAGAGTCGGGACTGTCCAAATAATGAAACTCTTATTTGTCTAAGGGCCACTCAGTGTTTCACCTATTGAGTGAACAGTTCTGATCTAGTTCACGAATGATACTTGTGCCAGTTTATCTCTCTCTCTCTCTCTCTCTCTCTCTCTCTCACACACACACACACACACACACACATAGGTTTTGGGAGCAAACGATTCGAGGATTTAAGTTCCTAGCCTTTCCAAATGTTTCCACCTCGAGTTTAATGTGTGAATCAAAGTGCAAGGCCCACCGTGATGTTTTGAGGACACCTAATCTGTCCATTATGTGATCCTACTCTTACTCTCTTTGGATCTCAACAATTAGGTCGGCCCAAAACTGATGTAGAGCAGGTCGTGGATACTTTCATGGTGACTAGAGAAGGGCTGATTGGAGGCGAAATTGATTAGGACCGTCGGAACCCTAAAGCAAGCGTATCTCGCAAACCGAAATGAGTTATTTGATGTGCCATATATGATTTTGGGACAGGAGAAACTACTTTAGGTAACCAACCCACTATGTCAGGTTGACCATGCTGAATTTGCAAGATTCCATCAGATCGACGGTTGAAGTCTATTTTAATTTCATTTTTTTTACTATTTATAGTAAGTTTTAGTTCGATCATAACTCTTGATCCTTTAAGCCCATGATGACAATTGGTCTGTAAATTCTTTAAAAATAACTTTATTAAATACTAACTACTATTCGAAAATTTACATTCCATACATCTTTTGAAAATGCTTTCATAAAGCTACTTCACTGAATTAAGTACCTGGTTAGATTATATATATATATATATGGGAAAAGGTACTATGCGCTCTACCTCGCGAGTCCGTCCCATGAGGTCGAGTTGTGTGGGCCCCACCGTGATGCGTTTCGAACATCTACCCCATCAGTTAGATGCACCATTCCATCGTGGGATTAGGTCTTAAAAATCAAGTCAATCAGTGACTTGTGTGGGCCACACCATATGTAGAAGTGGAGAGGGGCCGTGTACCATTAAAACATTCATAACCATTTTTTTGGCCCACCGAGATGTGGTTTGCAAATCCAGACCATCCATTATGTGTGTCCCACTTGGATGAGGGTTCAGACCAAGTTTGAGATGCATGCAAATTTCAGGTGGGCCCCACCAAGTGCTTTTATATGTTTTAACGGTGTCTTCACATGATTTTAGATGGTATGGCCCACTTGAGTTCCATATACGGCTGTTTTTTTGGGATATCTCATAATTTAAAGGGGACCCATCGAATGCACGGTGTTTATGGTTGACATGCATTACGGTGGGGCCCACACAGCTAGACCTCATGGGAGCTTATCATGAGGTCGAGCGCATGGTACCTTTTCCCTATATATATATATATATATATATATATATATATATATATATATATATGACAAAACTGCCTTTCCCTCTCCTAGACATATGATAGAAAGAAGCCTCTGGTATTGTCCTCTTTCATATTCATTCCAAATGTTGGGTCGTTGGGCGACAAGATTGATAGGCTATTAAATAAACATTAACTTGATTGGACTATCCACCTATTAAGAGAACTTAACCAGTGAACCATGGTTCATTTGTAGTTTAGGATTCATTTACACTCAGAAGTTAAAGAGTCGGGATTGTCCAAATAATGAAACTCTTACTTGTCTAAGGGCCACTCAGTGTTTCACCTAGCGAGTGAACGGTTCTGATCTCATTCACGAATGATACTTGTGCCAGGCTATTAAATAAACATTAACTTGATTGGACTATCCACCTATTAAGAGAACTTAACCAGTGAACCATGGTTCATTTGTATTTTAGGATTCATTTATACTCAGAAGTTAAAGAGTCGGGATTGTTCAAATAATGAAACTCTTACTTGTCTAAGGGCCACTCAGTGTTTCACCTATTGAGTGAACGTTTCTGATCTAATTGACGAACGATACTTGTGCCAGTTCATCTCACAATTTTATAGTGCAGTTTTTGGAGCCAACGACTTGAGGATTTAATGCCCTAGCCTATCCAAATGTTTCCACCTCAAGTTTAACGTGCGAATCAAAGTGCAAGGCCCACCATGATGTTTCAAGGACACCTAATCCGTCCATTATGTGATCCCACTCTTACTCTCTTTGGATCTCAAAAATTAGGTCAACCCAAAACTGATGTAGAGTGGGTTGTGGATACTTTCATGGCCAAGATGGACTAGAGAAGGGCTGATCGGAGGCAAAATTGATCAGGACTATCAGAACCCTAAAGCAAGTCTATATCACAAACCAAAATAAGTTATTGGACATACCATATATGATTTTGGGATAAGAGAAGCTACTTTAGGCAACCAACCCACTATGCTATGTTGCTCATGCCAGATTTGCGAGATTCCATCAGATCCGTGATTGAAAGTCCATTTTAATTTCATTTTTACTATTTATAGTAAATTTTAGTTTGACCATAACTCATGATCCTTTGAGCTTTTGGATTCGTGCCCAACATGAAAAGGGCTTAGAAAAATTAGAAGAATAACATGGTTAGGCCAAATTGGACACTTATTATATTTGGCTGAAAACCATGAAGTCTGTAAGACCCGTATCCCAACCCGTACCGTTCCGTAGACTTCCGTGATTTTTCCGGTCGAATTTCGGCAACCTTCGACCCTTAACCGGTATTTGCGTGCGACCCTGCGTCATATGCCGTCAACCCGAGTCGACTCAACCCAAGACTTGTACTCCTACGACCACGCCGTCGCCGCGGTTTCGATGTCGCATCTCACGCGCCAAGACGATACCCGAGCCAGGAGATGTGGGCCCCTATTCATTTCGAGAGAAACGTTGCGCGTTGCAATCCCAAGAGAATGTCCCATCAATCGCATCAAGTGTCAAGTACTCTATCCCATCATGTTAAGTACAAACATCCATCCCTAAGCAACCTCTAAAGTCAACACACACTCTTTCTTCACCCATCAAGTACACCTATCCATCACTCACATCTCTCACCTATCACCTATCTCTCTCTTCCTCATTTCTCTCTCATTTCTCCCAAGCTCCATGAGAGCCACTCACGTCCAAGCTTTCCTCCATTTTCCACCCACCATGAAGCTTCATACCCCATCATCCAACCTATAAAATCTAATCTCAACCATTGATTCTTTCTCCTTGGAGCTAGATTGCCCTAGTGCGGAAGAAGGAGTAGTAGTTTTGAAGGTGGGTGCTTCTTTCTCCCACTCTCTCTTTCCTTATTTCTTTGTGATGGTGTGGTCATGTGACCCACTTGAATGGACCCTACCACGAGGCATGTATTCTATCCAAACCATCTACAAGTGGGGCCCACTTTATGTGTATTGTACCCACACCATACTCCGTTTGGTGGCCCACCTAGCCGGGCCCACCTTATGTACATGCGTTGCCCAAACCGTCCAGCGTCCAAGGACGTTGGATGTCAATGGAAAGCACATTTCAGCTTTGTTTTCAAAGTTTTGGGAGGTCTATCTATGTAAGCCCCACCTTAATGTATGTATTCAATCCACGTCGTCTATTCCTTTCCCAAGCTCGTTTTAGGCGTCGATCCGAAAGATGAGACCAATCAGACTTTCAGGCGGGCCATAACATGGCAAACAACGGGCTTACCGTTGAAATATCCCCTGTTGTTTCTATACACCGAAACAGGCCCAATATTGGACTTGTTTTGCTTGTTTTGAGCCATGGAGGGCTATTGGACGGGGTGGATTCACCTAATGTGGGCCCCACATGAGCAACCCTTAGAAAAACCAGAAAACAAAATAAAAATAAAAAAATTCATAAGCAGCAGTTGCTGCTGTTGTCAGAATGGCAGCAGGCGTTGCCTGCACACGCACGGGCGGATGGGCGAGCGGACAGCAACCCACGGCTCTAGTCGTGGGCCCCACCATGATGTGTGTATGACATCTAAACCATTCATGAGGTGGGTCCCAACTTGACGTGGGCCCCCTCCAAAACTCAAGCCCATCCAAAGCTTAGATGGCCCACATCACAGGAAACAGTGTGAATTGAACCGTCTGCCATTGAAACCCTTATTGGGTCCACAGGAGTTTTAGATCAAAATGAAATTTGTTTTTCCCTTTCATCCAGGTACGGGCGACCTTATGAATGGGTTGGATGGAAGATAAACGTTATGGTGGGCCCCACGTGGGACCCACAGTGATGTATGTGACGGTGGACGGTGGCAACCCACCATGATTTATGTGTTATATCCGCACTGTCCATTGCATTGGACGGTGGGACCCACCCTACGTGTGTGGCCGCACCATTATGTGTGTACGTGTACATATATATATATATATATATCATATATTAAATATATATATTATATTATATATTATATAGATATATATTATGTATTATATTATATGATATATACCTGATGGTGGGCCTTTCGTTGAACCCACCTGTTTCACCCTTGCCGTCCATCTATGAGGCCCACCTTGATATATCTATTTTATTTCTTCCCCGTCTATTTGGACGGTGCCGTGTGGAATGCCACTATGATATATGTTTTTTTCTCCATGCCGGCCATCCCTTTTTGGGTGTGGGACCCACCCCACATGTGCTGCACGTGTGGGGGGTGGGGCCCACCTTGAGATATGCCTTGTATATCCAGCTGTCCATCTGAATGGGAGATGGAAGCAGATGGGCTGATGTACCTCACAACCAGCTAATAGCCGTTGTATTGACGTCAGTAGTAGTTTGACCATGAGGTATTTATTATATTCAAAACGTCCATCCACTTGGCAGGTGGGGCCCACCATGATCTAGTGTTGTAACCACACCATCCGTGCATTGGAACAGTGGGCCCTACTCGTGTGGCTTTCACACCGTCCATCAGGTTGGACGTGTGGCCCACCTTGATGTTTTGTATATTCGCACCATCCATGCATTGGGACGATGCTAGCTGCACCGTGACGCCAGTGTTATATCTGAACAACCCATTCATTTAACGAGCTCGTCTTAGGCTTGTAGGCCACGTACGTGGACCCCACCACCACCATTGATGTATTTATTCTATATCCATGCTTTCCATCAGGTGGACCACACTACAAACAATAGAAGGTTGAACGCCTACCATTGAAACCCTTTTAGGAATGCAGGAGTGTTGGATTTATATGAAATTTGTTTTTTCTTCTTAGTCCAGACCCTTGTGACCTTATGATCAGAGTGGATAGAAAATAATCTCCATGGTGGGCCCTGAAAATTTTAAGCCGCGGAAAACATTATCACCACTGCTATTTGTGGTATGGTCCAGATGATTTTCCAATCATCATCTCCGCCCCTATTTAGGGTGTGGTTTAAATGATCTTTCGATATGATTCATTTTTAGAAAGTATTAGGCCCATTGATGTGGCCCACTTGGCGTATATGAGGCCCATATGATGAGGCCCGACTTGAAGTACACGAGGCCCATTATGTGTGTATTAGGCCCTTATCATGAGACCCATTGTGACGTGCATTAGGTTCATGATGCGTGGCCATGTGATGTATTTGAGGCCCAGGTGTAGGGCCCACCTGTTGTGTATTTGAGGGCCAAGTGATGTAGCCCATTGATGCGGCCCACTTGATGTGTTTGGGGCCCATAAAATATGGCCCAATGTGATGTACATATGGGCCCAATATGATGTACATGTTTTATCTGCACCATCCATGGGACGTGGGCCCGACGTGATGTATGTGTAATATCTATTTCGTCCGACAACGAGAGACGTGGGGCCACCGCTATGTATGTGTTGTATAATTCTACACCATCTAGCTTGTTGAACGGTGGGCCCTTCTGCTGTGTAATCGCAGGACCCACCATGTTGTATGTGTTTCATCTATGCCGTCCACTCATGCGGCCCACCTTAATGTGTGAACAACAAGTACACTGTCCATCCGTTGGGGCCCATTTGATATGTGCAGGCCCGCCTCAATGTGATGTATGTAAGGCCCATTATGATGTATTTGTGGCCCAGATATGAGGTCCATGTGATATATGAGACCCTTGTGTAAGGCCCATCTTGATGTATTCGTGGCCCGTCCATTGAGGCCCACTTGTTGTATATATTTGAGGCCCATGTGTAGGGCCCACCTATGGTGTATTTAAAGCCCATGAGTCGTGGCCCATGAATGATGCCTAATGTGATGTATGTGTGGCCGTTACGTTGTTTGTGAATTCCTTATGTAGGTCACTCCTTGGGAGCAATGTTGGTTAGATGACCACATTGATGGGCAATGACGGTTAGATGTCCTCATTGTGACCTTCCCTTAGGTGTTGTTAAGCCCATTCGTGTCGAACCCGATTGTCGTGACCGATTTACCGACTCTGATTATCGATCGATCCCGATTGTCGAGACCTATATGGTGTATATGCGACTCGTAGTTGAGGGCCATTGTGATGTATATTCGACTTGTGTTTTAAGCCTAATATGATGTATATGAAGTCTATGTAATAGGGCTCATTGTGATGCATTTGAGGGTCAGGCGATGGAGCCCATTATGATGTATGTTAGGCCCATGTGAAAGGCCCATCATGATGTGTATTAAGCTCTTAAGTGAGGCCCATGGTGTTGTATATTTGGCCCTCGTGTGAGGTCATAGGTCCACTATATGTTAGGATCTATGAGCATCATTCCTTGAGGGTAATGTTGGTTAAATGTCCATATTATCGAGGTCGATTGTCGATGCCAGTTGTTGATACTGATTATGAGTATGTGACAGCATAACATCATGATACATGCCCATACGCATCATCTACATGTTTGTTATGAGATGTGGTTGATCATTGCATGTGTCATTGAGCATGTTGTTATGAGACTCCCTGATAGGCGGAGGTTATCTCACATGAGCACACGGTATGCATAGGATTGATGCATGATTGGATTGTATGACTCATACATTTTGCATTATGTATTGTGATTACTGTATGCCCTAGCAACATCAGGGTCGTAGCCTCCACAGGTATTTCGTGGATGGCTAGATGGGACACCGAAAATCTGTTCTACATGGGTGCTATAGATATCCCTGGGTGAAAGTCCCTAAACCCTCTTGGTTTCAGAGGTTGCTCCAATGTTTAGACTGAGTGGATGCATGAGCGCATGAGGGCCGTATACCGTTAGGCCGCGTCTCCCACTATGTCGTGGTCATTTGGAAGGGGGTACGGCCTTACCTGCCCGAGAGGAGGGGGCAATGCTAGGCTGAGTCTGACCAGCTCGAGGAATGGGTCTGCCATCGACGAGCCGGGCCCAATATTGGCAGGCGAATAGTGAGGTCTCTTCCACTCACCCTGTTGCGCGTGATGGGGCGGTAATCTGGTCTGGAGTGTAATAGACCTCGGTGATTTTCCAGAGAATAACTGTACTGATATGTGGACTTATTGAGCAGGAATTGCATATTCATTCATTCATTCCTTCACTATCCACTCGGGCTGGTGGTGCATAACTATTTGTTACGTGTACCTTCACATGACCAGGATTTTGGTTGGGCGCGCGACTAACCTGAGATTAGGAGTTTACCACATTGAGTCTGACTATCCAAATTTAGGTATGGGACTGATTTGGATAGAAGTCCTTTGTGGTGGACCCCATAGTCTGCGATACTACGTACTATCATCCCAACTTCATACTCCAGCATGGTCATTACATTCGTACCGTATATTACATTGCATCCGCAGTACTTAGCATTTTGGGTTACTATGTTTCTGCATTTATATGGCGTAGACGGACTTAGCAGGATTTACGTCTTACATTGTACCCTCGGTATTTGATATTTGGCTCTCTTTGACTCCTCATTTATATGGCTGATCTGAATTGCATACTCTGATATCGTATGACTCATGGGCATACCAGTATAATTCTGTTTACTCTGATATCGTATCTTGTCAATATTTCTATTTATTCCATTGTCTGATTTATGGCATTGTATTGTATACTTGGCACTTACCTTGTGCACACACTTTCACCACCCTCTAAGCTTTCTATAAGCTTATGCACGATAGATGCGTGCAGGTGTTATTAGGTTGCAGCAGAGTTGAGCTTGGAGTGTGCATTTGTATTCTGGAGCTTTGATTTCGATATATGTATTTTCCCTTTCAGCATTGTACTCAAATGATTATATTAGTGGATATGTGATGATGATGTTGCCTTTGTGAATTGGGTAATCTTGTGGTTATGCTTATTATGAGTTAAATGTACAAAAAAAAATTCTCCTTGTAGGATCCCAGGATCGGAATCTGGCGTATGGATGCTAGGAGCCGAGAATAGGGTATTACGGAGGCTGTCGGCACCGGATTCGGTGATCGGGATTCCTGCGAATCCGATTTCCGAGTTTGGGGCGTGACAAAGTCTAATGGAAATCATGAATGTTAATGAATAATAAGTTTACTATTTATAGTAAGTCATGTTTTTTTTTTAGAGAGTTTGAGTTGGAGTTTGATTATGAAACTTCTTCCTTAGTTTAATATCACTATTTAAAGAATTGTAAATTTTATTTATTTATTATTATTATTTTTTATCATCAATCGCTCTCTTTCTATTTTCTATTTTTCCCCACGGATTCGAGGAATCTCTTTGAGTACAGAGAAGCTCCATGGATTCCGAGTAATTATCCCCTGAGAAAGATGGTGATCAACCTCATCACGTCCATCTCTACGTCAAAAACTTAGATGGGCCAAGTCATGTAAAATCATATAAAAAACTTTTTAAACCAGTTTATATGATTTTCAAAAAGGCTTAATATTTTGGTGTCCATTTATCTTGATTGGGTGCATCTTCTAAATGGGTTCTATGGAAAATGCAAAAAATGGATGGTCCAACACAATCTAGAAGCTTTTCAATGGTGGGCATATCCATTGGAAATGTTCTCTTTTGGTGTGGCCCACTTGAGTCTTTTGTCAGCATGATTTTTGGGTTCCCATAAGAACAGAGTGGATGTTTATGTAAAAACATCATGGTCGAATCCACAAATTGTTGAGATTTTATCTCAATTCTCTTCAGGGCATGTTTGGATTCATTGAAAACATGAGGAAGGAAATATTGTTTTTTTGGAAAATCTTATTTCTAGAAAATTGTGGGAAAGGAAATATTTTTTTCCTTGCTTGCTTTTAAATAAGATTTTCCTAAAAATTTAGGATCTATTTTCAAGTTTGTTGTTTGGGAAAATAAAAGTTTTCTTTAAAAAAAAACTAATTACTAGCAAGTACAAGATTATAACATGTGGTACATGTCTGGTATATGTGGTATACGTGAGGTGCTTAAGTTGTACGGTGACACATGTGACACAAGACATGCATTGGGACATTTGACATCTAGGCACTAAAGCTACATGACAATACTTGACATCTTAGGCATTAAAGCTAGATGACAATACTTGTGCACATTGGCACCTTTGCACATGGCATATTTGGAATATTGAAGATGGACAATGGTATATGTGGCACATTGGCATATTTAGGTTGGTTTACACATGTGGGGCATAAGTAAGATGAATGGTGGTACATGTGGCACAATAGCACATGTGGGGTGCGAGAGAAGATGAACCGTGACACATGTGGCACATTAGCACATGGGGGCTCTTTACAAATCTGAGGTGCAAGAGAAGATGGATGGTGACACATATGTCATAGTGGCATGTATGGGCATGAATGATGTCTCATTTGGCTCATTAACACTTGTGGCACATGAAGTGATTGAATATAGATAGCGGCACATCTGGGCTTTAACCCTTGAGAAACTTATTTTCCTTTAGCTTTGGGAAAATACAATTCTTAGGAGTAGACGTGGAAAAATAAATTTATTTATTTTCTAACAAAAATAGAAAGTAAGAAATGATGTTTCTCACAATTTCCCATAAAGAAAGGCTTAATATATAAAGGAAATTGAGTTTAATGGGAAATGTTATTTTCTTTCCCATGCTTTCCAAGAATCCAAATAAACTCTTAGTTAATTAAAATAATAAAAAATGTTAGTGTAAGTGTCACGCCTCAAATCCAGGAATGGACAGCTTTCATAATGTCCTGAATCTGACACTTGACTTCCATACACCAAGTCCCGAGTTCGACGCACCACAAGGAAGATTTTTTTTTAATTATTATTTTTTATATTTGAGTATAAAGATCCATGATCATAATACCAAGCAACAATTTTCATTATAGATTTAGTCATAGTACAATGTTTTTCCAAAATGTATAAAAATGAAGGCGTCGCCAAAATATAGCTCAGACAAAATGTATCCAAAAGCTAAGTCCTCCAAGCTACTCCTGCCTTGAAAAAAAAAAAGGAAAATAGGAAGCTTAGGCAAAAAGCCCAGTGAGTACACTCATGTGTGCGTAGTGTACAAGCATATAGTAAAAATCAAAATATCAGAGTACATAAACTGAAACATAGTGATATGTAATGCTACATACACCAAGTGGATAGGATACAATGCAAGTGATGATATGCAAAGGTGTCACGCCCCACACTCAAAAATCGGGCTAAAATTTTTTTCGATCGTCGAATCCAGTGCCGACAGCCTCTGTAGTACCCCATTCTCGGCTCCCAGCGCTCATACGCTAGATTCTGATCCTAAGATCCTACAAGGAAGATTTTCAACGTAGATTTGTTTCATAACAATCATAACCATAAGTTTACCCAAATAACAAAGGCAACATCATCATTACATATCCACTAATATAAACAGTTGAATACAATGCTGAAAGGGAAATATACATATATAAAAAATCAAAGCTCCAGAAGATAGCTGCACGCTTTAAGCTCAACACTGCTACGACCTAATGCCATCTGCACGTATCTATCGTGCATAAGCTTATAGAAAGTTTAGAGGGTGGTGTAAGTGTGTGCTCAAGGTAAGTGCCAAGTAGGCAATATAAGAGTAAGCAGAAATACTGACAAATTCATAAGTCATACAATATCAGAGTATGCAATGTAGATCATGATAAGTCCATAATACCATCAAGCTTATTTAGATTATGTGATGAAAAAAACATAATAAGCCAGTATCATATACTAAGGAAGCAATGTAGAACAGCTATGTAATGCGGAGACATAATAAGCCAAATATCATATACTGAGGATGCAATGCAATATGCGATATAAATGAAATGACCAAGCTGGAGTGTGAGTCGGGATGATAATATGTGGTGTTGCAAGCTATGGGGTCCATCACAAGGGACTTCTATCCAAACTAGTCCCATACTTAAATTTGGATAGAAAGACTCAGTATAGTAAACTCCTGATCTTAGGTTAGTCACACGCCCCAACCAAAATCTTGACAATTGCGAGGTACACAACAATTAGTTACAAACCATCGGCCTGAGTGGATAGTGAATGAATAAATGAATGAGTATGCAACTCCTGCTCAATAAGTTCACATATCAGTACTGTACATCTCTTAGATCATTACCGGGGTCTATTACACTCTACACCAGCTTGCCGCCCCTATTCGAGCACACAACTGGGTAAATAAAAGAGACATCACTATTCGCCTGGCAATATCGGGCCTGGCTCGTCGATAGCGGACCCATTCCTCAAGCTGGTCAAACTCAACCTAGATATTTTTCGCTCACTCAGGTGGGTAAGGTCACACCCCTTTCCAACCGACCACGACCTAGTGGGAGACGTGGCCTACTGGTATACGGCCCTCATGCGCTCATGTATATCCACTCGGTCTAGACATTGGAGCGTCCCCTAGCCTCGAGGGTTTAGGGATTTTCACCCAGGGACATGTATGGTGCCCGTATGTTAGAACTAAACATTTTTGGTGTCTCATCTGGCTATCTACAACATGCCTGTGGAGGCCACGACACTGATGTCGGTAGGGCGTACAGTGGTCATATCATAAAATGCGAGATGCATGAGTCACACAGTCCAATCATGCATCAATTCTACGCATACCATGTGCTCATGTGGGACGACTCTGCCTATCAGGGAGTCTCATAAGCAACCTACCTTATGGCATATGCAATGGCTAACTACACCTCATAACAAACATGCAGATGATGCGTATGGGCATGTATCATGATGTTATGCTGTCACATACTGATAATCGGTATCGGATGATATGCTAAGCATACTCGTAATCGGTATCGATAACCGGCACCGATAATCGGCCTCGATATTCGGCTTTGATAATCGGCCTTAGCCTCGATATCCAGCCTTGATAATCGGCCTCGACAATTGGCCTTGACAATCGTCCTCGACAATCAGCCTCAATATTTGGCCTCGACATTCGGTATAACAAAGAGCCTAAGGGAAGGTCACAATGTGGACATTTAACCATCATTGCCCATTAATGTGGATATTTAACCAACATTGCTCCCAAGGAGTGGCCCTCATAGGGCCAAACTATAGTGGGTCCATGGCCTCATATAATGGACTAATATACATCAACATGGGTCTCTCTCAAGGGCCTAACACACATCATGATGGGCCTTACTCATGAGCTACATATGCATCACATTGGGCCTCGCTCATGGACCTCATATACATCACAATGGGCCGTAATACATAGGCCTTATATACATCGAGTGGGCCACAATACATGGGCTGCAACAATGGGCCTTATATACATCGAGTGGGTTGCATCAATGGGTCACTCCAATGGGCCTTATATACATCAACTGGGCCAGATCACATGGGCGCACCAATGGGCCTCATATACATCAAGTGGGCCACTGCACCAATGGTCGGCATAGATATACAAAACATACATCATGGCGGGCCGCACAAATGGATGACATAGATATAGAGTATATACATCACGGTGAGTCCCATGGTACGTCCAGATGGACGACATGAACATAACACGTACCTCATGATCGGACATATAAAACTTATTCGCGTCCATATAGATGGACGTTGTGAGACCCGTATTCTAACCCGTACCATTTTGTATGCCTTTACGGTCATCCCGATTGAATTTCAGCGACCTGCGATCTGTTATCAGCGTTTGCGTACGATCCTGAGTTGTGTCTCATATATCAGAGTCAGCTCGACTCGAAGCTTGTACCCTTGCGACCACGCCGTTGCCGCGATTCCGGCACCACGTATTATGTGCCGAGGCAATACTCGGGCCAGGAGATGAGGGCCCGTGTTCAGTTTGAGGAAAACGCCGCGCGTTGCAAATGCCGAGGGAATCTCTACGACACATCACATCAATCACATCAATCAAGTACACATCACTCCCATCACTCACACCCATCCCCAAGTACAACCACCCTCCCCAAAAGTCAACTTTCTCTTAAAATAAAGTACACCCTTCCATCACTCACCATCTCTCTCTCCCATTACTTCTCTCCCATCACCTCTCTCTCTCTCTCATTCTCTCTCATTCTCCAAGCAACCCATGTCTAAGCAAGCTCCATGAGAGAGCTTTCTGTGGCCCATTTCCTATCTTCCATCCCCACCCTCCAAAACCAATCTCAATCGTTGAAATTGTCCCCTTGGATCTCTTGCATGCATTGATGGAAGAAGAAGTCCAAGAAGATCTACCAGGTGGGTGATTTTATGTTTTAATTTTGTGATATGAGGGCCTACTTATGGTGGGTCTCACCTTGATGTATGCTTTGTATCAAGAGGGGCCCATAGTGGTGGGGCCCCTCCATTACTGTCGATCTTTCTTTCTCTCTCTCTCTCTCTCTTTGTGTGATGACTGGTGGCCCACCTTGATTCATGATGTAATCCACACCGCCCATCGTGCTGTGGACTGCACCATGATGTATTCGTTTCATCTACACCATTTAGATGATCTGGACATTGTTGGATTGTTTGGACGACGCTGTACCGCCCTGACCCGTGATGTATGGTTTACATCCACCTCATCCTTAGCACGGTGGACCTCACCATGATGCACGTGTGGATCCTCACCATGATGCACGTGTGGATCCTCACTGTTCATGGCTTAGACAATGGGCCACACCTCTGTATGTATTTCATCCAGCGTCCATCTATCTGGATGCTAGTTACTGCTTAAAAGAAATAAAAAAATATAATATAATAAATATAATATATATATATAATATTATATAATATATACATATATATGGAGGTGGCCACATACGTGGGACCCATCCCATGTCGCAGCAGCTTGGTTGCTGTAGCGTGGAATAAAATCCACACCGTTCACTGATCTTATGGGACCCACCTAATGAACTGATTGGATGGCATATATACAGCAGGTGGGCCACGTACTTGAGACCCACCTGATGAGCGGATTGGATGGCGCACCACTCACAGCAATGCCTGCTGTGAGTTGACGTTAGCGGGTTCTGTGGGACCCACCTCCCTAGATGTATGCGATACATCCAAATCGTCTATACATTTAACAAGTTCATCTTAAGGCTTGAGATTAAAAATGAAGCAAATTCAATTCTATGGTGGGCCACGTATGTGGGCCCCACCTTGATGTATATTATTCATCCAAACCATCCATCCACCTGACGTGCTGGCCACCCCACCATTTGATGTATGTGCTACATCTATATTGCCTATCGATGGGCCCCACGACACCAGCAATTCTGTGGGCCCCGCTGGTGTATGTGTTACATCTAAACCGTTCATCCATTTGGCTAACTCAAGCTTGAGACTGAAAATGAGACAGATCAAATACTAAGTGGACCACACTGTAGAAAACAGTGGGATGAACGACCACCATTGAAAACTGTAACGACCTCAGTTTTGGGAGCTTAGTGGCATACGTTTGTACATGTAGGAAAATAATGGATATTACCATCATCCCTAATAATAATAGAAGCACTGAATTTCGGGGACGAAATTCTCTTTAAGGGGGGTAGATTGTAACATCCCGTACTTTCTAGTACTCTAGTGTTACCATTTAATTTAATTTATTATAAATACAAGAAAAATATGCAACCTAAATATATAAACTATGAAGTGTATCTACTTAGTAAAGATTGAAAATTTCATGCTAAAATGATATGTACGTATTTAATATATATAAATATTATAAAAATAATATTATATTAAATAAACATAAGGAATAATAATTTCGCAACATTATTAAATACAAATATAATTTTAATTAAAACATGATATCGTATAACCTTCAATTCATTCATATGTATAATTTATAATGTAATATTATGAATTATATATTAATAAATATGTGATTAATAGCATGTATGTAGGAGCATGTTAATATTAGGAATTTTATTTATATACATGTATAAAGTAGTATATTAATATTAAAATTACATTTATATGAGACTTTAAGCAATAGGCAATAGCAACAAAATTGGTTAGCAATGCATGATGTGAGCTTGCAAGTGGCCCATTTAGGTCTTTTAACCGTCGACGCTCAATTTCGGAGTGATCTGACCACTAAATTGATGAGAATCCACCATTAGGTCGCGAAACCTAAAAGTATGGCCCACCTGGACCTTGGGTCTGCCCCATCTTTGGTCTAAGGCACTAAGTGAACCCCTAGAACCTAATGGACGGAGTGGATTTCCCCAAAAACCTCACTGTGGACCCTAACCTTGGCTGCATGTACACAGCAGGCGTATAGCCGTTGTGCACTAGACCAGTGGAAGTGGTCAAACCAGCTTGACCCACCTTTTGCTTAAAAGAGAGATTTCTCTCTCTCTCTCTCGTTGGTTTCAACAGCAACAGTCGGATGACCGTTTGGGACCGTTCGTGGCTTACCATGATCACCCAACTTGGAGATCCGAACCATCCATCTGACAGAGGATGCGTGTGAGACCAAAACCCAAGTTTCACATCAGATTTTCATGCATGTATGGACACACAAACCTGGCTGCAAAATGGCCCTACAAAACCATATTTCCAAAAATGGCAACTATCCTCCTTGCCACGAGAGCAATCCGTGTGCTCTCTCTCCTCTCCAATCCCAGCCCTTTAATTCAGCGTATCCCGATCGTTTGTCTGGAAAAATCTCAGCCATCCATTTGCTTAGGGCATTCCTTGCAAAACCAGGGATTGTTTTGGTTCCCACCCACTGCTTTGGAGGCGGTTTCAACCAGAGGAGATCCTGGCCACTTGTTGTTGATCCGACGGTTTAGGAAGGATTAGGGTGAGCATAAAAGGGCGTGAGGATCGAGGAACAGTAGCTCACCCTCCATTTTCACAGCCACAACTAAAAACTGGCCGTTTTCTTCTTCCTTCAAAACCACCCACCAAACCTCCCTGAAGCTTCAAAAATCCATGTCTTTAAGCTCCTCTGAGCTCATACACACCACCTACAACAATCAGTTCGAAGAAATAAACCCTCGTTTGTAATCTGCCATTAACGCCACTCCACGGCACCAACCATCTTCTTCCCCGCCACTCCACGGCACCAACCATCTTAGTTTGAGTCCATTCCGACTCCAATTATGTTCGGATTCATAACTGAAGGTCCCTGGAGGAGGAAAAAGGAGAGGAAAGTGAGAGAGTAGAAAGGAAAAAGAAAGAAATGGAGCAGTGCAGCTGCTGCTCGCTGCCGTTGCACCACATCAGTCAGGTTTGGGCTTGAGTCCAGACCTGCTGTTTCTAGCCAAAGGGAGAGAGTGAAGAAAGAAAGAAGGAGGAGTAAAGAAAATGAAAGAAAGGAGAAAGAAGAAGATGGAATGGTGCGGTTGCTGCACCACGCCATGGCGACCCGACCTGTTGCCGGGTCAAGCCCAGGCCGAACGTCCATTGCTGGATGTTCTAGCAAGAAGTAGAAGAAGAGAGGATCAGGGAGAAAAGAGAAAGAGAGATTGGAAATAGAAAGAGAATAGAGAAGAGAAAGAAATAGAGATGAGAGTGAGAGTGTTTGCTATTGCCTTGTGTGTGCAGCAGTTTGACTCGATCGAGTCACGATTCGAGTCGGGTTTGCTCCAAACCTTGCTGCAGTTCCCGTAATAGCAGAAGAAAGGAAGAAGAAGAGAAGATAAGAGAGGGAGAGAGTTAGGGAGAAAGAGGAGGAAGATGGAGCATGCAGCTACCTCCTTGCTGACTCAAATCGAGCAGAGTCTGGATTAAGCCAAGCTGGGCATCCAGTCACTGCTGCTGAATCTCCAACAGAGGAAGAATGGAGAGACAGGGGAGGTGTATGGCTGCACCAACTCAAATCAGGTCGGCCCGGCCTCACTGGCGAATCCAACTTGCTGGACCGAGTTGGGCATGGGTTCGGTCCAAAGGGACCTGCTGGTGTATGGTGTTGAGTGGAGAGGAAGGAAAGAAATGGTGGAAGGGAATGAGAGAAAGAAAGGAGAAGAAAGAATAGATGTGAAACTGGAAAGAGAAAGAGAGAACCGGGTTAACTCAGTTTCAAACCGAGTCAGATAAAGATGATCTCCCTTAATGATGGAGATTCTTCAGCTCCCTTGATCCGCAATACTGATGATGTTCCAATGTAAGGCGACGGGTTGGGTCAAGGTTATGTTGGAATCTACTCTGATGAATGTTACTCATTTGAGAGACGGAGTAATTCCAAGCTCTTTAAGCATTCAAGGGATCCCATCTCAATGATTTGTCATTAAGATGGTAGCTAGATGATCCTCGAATGAGGAAGTTCATTCACCAATCCACTCTATTGAATGTCGATGATGAGGGTAGATTGAAGGATGAACTTCCATGAGAAAAAGGGCTTAGGGTAGGTGATATGCAATTACTCTCTCAAAGCTCTCTCTCTTTTTCTCAATACAACAACTAAGAACAAGCTCTACTTATAAATGCAAAAAGCTCCAACGAATATAAAACTGTCAATTTCTGACTGAGTTCAATGTCATCGAACCTGATTCGATGTCATCGAATGTATACTTTCGATGTCATCAAATATCGGTTCAATGATACGAACTTAAATGGAAAAAAAACATTCCTGAAACTTTTAACAGATGATCAATGTCATCGAACCTCATTCGATGTCATCAATATTTGAACTTCGATGTCATTGAATCATTGTTCGATTCCTCGACATGACATTACTCAGAGCTTGTTGGACTTTTAAAAGAAGAAATCGATGTCATCGAACTTGGTTCGATGATATTAAAATTCAAATTCCGATGTCATCAAATCCCAGTTCGATTCCTCGATCTTTTTGGATGATATATCATAAAAGCTCGTCAGACACTTTTGTCTACTTTTCAATTTCATTGAGACATCCTCAATGTCATCGATATTTGAATATCGATGTCATTGAGGCTATCTCAATTCTTTAAACATTTTTCACAGATTTTCCTGTTAAGCTTCTCGGACACAACTAGTCCAGCTTCGATATCATTGAACCCTTCTCGATGTCATCGAAATCTAAACTTCGATGACATCGAAGCTCATTCGATTACTCGAGCAATATCAGAATATTTTCCAAAAAGATTTGCTAGATAATGCTCTAAGTCCTTCAATGTTATCAACTGACCTTCAATGCCAGCGATGATTGATGTTCGATGTCCTCGAAGGTATTTTCGATTTGTCGAAAATTCTATCCAAAATACTTTGTGGTTGTTGGACATAAAATGCCTCAATTCGATGTCATCAACGCAAGCTCGATGTCATTGAACTGAGCTAAAAAACTTAAAAAAATTTCTTGTTTTGAGAATAAGTTTTCAGACTTTTAACTCCTGTTTTGTTCTACAGTTTTAAAGGGTTTATTCACCTTGGTGTTTTGGGACATGGCATGTGAGGCTTAATTTACCTTTGACGAGCTCGGATCACACATCCAGTTGAGGCAATGTCTTGAATGATCTTCATATGGGGTTCACTCTACTTACCGACTCAACCCTCATGCTAATTGACATACCAAGGCATTTTCAATCTCCCCCTTTGTCAATTACGTGAGAAAACACAAAACACGTAGAACAATACCTAGAACAACGTGTTAAATTGTGTGTACATGAACTTTACACAATTTCACAAATAATCTATTGAGTTTATACACACATTCTTCATGTAGCTACTCCCCCTATCACCTATATCACCATGCATATAAACCATACATAATTATTCTCATGGTGGATTTGTTCTCCCCCTTTTTGTCAATCATTAGCAAAGGTTAGAATATACCAACCACAAACGTATTGACTAAAGTTGAATTTGAATATACTGAGAGTATCAGTATAAGAGGGCCAAGTGGGGAAGCCTCAATCTAGAAAGCCGACATATTTCACTTGATAACATGTAATCACATCTCCAAAATGCATAATGTAGAAAGCGGTGTATACACATTCCATAAGAGACATTATAAGCACATATGCATTTGAAAATAGAGCAATAAAATCATCATGTAACAATCATAATTAAACACTCCTATGGGCGTATAATAGCATTCTACAGATAACATTCATTCCCATAAACTTTTAATATCAGGCTCAGAGAGATCATCATCCATATATAAGAGTAATCAAAGTAACCGATGAAGCTTGCAGTGGATCAGTGTTTAAACCATTCAATAAAGTAAAATTATTGTCTAGCCCATCCATGGGCATATTTGACCAAAAGTAATATCTCCAACTATTCTGCCCATCCATGGGCATAAACAAAAAGAAATGTCTGCACAAAATGACCTTCCTAGCACATATACCCAGAGATATATACTTGGGGCACAAAAAAATATCCCAAGTATTCATCAGCCATTCATGGGTAAGGGAGGCTAGAGGAGACACCCTATGGTGCATGAGCCACATCATTTGTCAGCAAGTCGATGACTTGCTATGCAGTTTACTGCAGAGCGGTTATACTCTCCTCGATGCCGGTCAAATGAGCTTCGCATTGCCGAAGCCGTTCTTCTATGTCAGATTGCCTATTCAGCAAATGCCGGTTAAGATTGTGTTAACTGAACTATTGGCGATTACTGACCGAATTCGGACTGTTCAGAGGTTTGTGACTTGAATCGTGCAACATTTGTGGATGTTCGAGCTGAGCTTCCTCTACGACTCGGGTTGGAGCAGTGGGACTGATTAGATAGACAGTTGTTGTTAAGTGCAAGCTCCGAATAGTATCTTCATTAAACCAAATCTTAGGTTGCTTTGGGTCAAATGAAGGCGACAACCCCACAAAGTGTGCGATCTTGCAAATGAGAGATGGGAATGGTAATGTGGCAAGATGCGCCCCATTGACTAAGCGAGTTAATTGTTGGAGTATAAGGGTTGGCAAACACATAGGAATCTCTTGATGAACATCATACAAGATGTTGAGCACTAAGGGAGAGATTTTATTTCAAGTTACTACACACAGATAGACATTGGTACTAAAAATGCTGGGAAGAATCTTGAATGTAGGTTCGAGATACTTGGTGTGGAGAATGTTTTCCTCATTCATAGGGATGGTGGAGCCTTTAGACAACGCTTGAGTCAACTCTCCCCAGACTTCGAGTGTATTCAGCTTCCGGTCGGTCACGGGTATGCGCGTAACCTCCACACCCAATAGACATCCGATTAACATAGGGGTGATGAGTTTAGTCTGATTCATAAACTCTATGCTAATACATGGGGGATCATCGCGGACAGTATGACATGTATTAAAAAATGATGAATCAAGTTATATTGAAATTTGCCACAAAGATTTACTATGTTGTACCATCCGATTGCTTCCAACATATGATCAACCCCACAAGGCTTAATACATGTGCTGAGGACGATGCGGTCAGGCACAGTAGCTTTTTCCCAAGCTGGGCATTTGGGAGGAGAATCACAGGGTATATGCTTGATCTTTTTGGGTTTCTTGTGTTTGGATGGTTCATCATGAAGAAGATTCTTACCTTTATCTCTTGCCATTGTTCCTTCTTAGATGGATGTTGATTTTGCCCACGAGAAGTTATCGCATCTCCGTCGGATTGGAAGAAGAGAAGCCGAAAAGTAGAAGAGAAATTTTTTTGAAGTTTTTCGCTCGCCACATTATTAAATACTAAGGTCTTCGATGTCATTGAGTATAGAGTCATAATGGCATCAAAGTCAGGTTTGATGACCGTTTGAAAGTACTTTCCCGATATACGACTTTTCACATTTCAGAGTGTCTTCGATGACATCGAATATGCCACATTTATGAATGTTTTTGAATTTTACTCTTCTTTGATATCCATAATGGGAAATGGTTAGAACTAGGAGATATGCTTATTTTTCACAAGAACATTCAATTAAAGCCAAAACCACTTCTATGCTTCCCTTTTTCAAAAAGAGAGAACCTTAGTTCTTAGATGTGCCAATCTAGCTCATTTTGACTGTGCATTCAATAAAATTGCACATAATGTAATGGATTTTTGGAGATCACCAAATCTATTGGCATCAAGAGGTTTTGTAAGGATATTAGCAAGTTGTCTTTCTGTAGACACATAATCTAGTACAATGATTTTGTCTTCAACAAGCTCTTGAATAAAATGGTGTCAGATGTCAATATGCTTAGTCCTTGAATGTTGAACTAGATTTTTTGAAATATTGATGGCACTTGTATTATTACAAAAATAAGTCATTGTGGATTGCTCAATCCCGTAATCCAGCAACATTTGTTTCATCCAGAGGAGTTGTGCACAACAACTACATGTTGTGATGTATTTGGCCTCAGCAGTGGACAGGGATATCAAGTTTTGTTTCCTGCTCTGCCAAGAAACCAAACAATTTTTGATATAGAAACAGCCGCCGCTGGTTGATTTGCGATCATCTAAATTTCCAGCCCAATCAGCATCGGAGTATCCGGCAATGATGGTAGATGTTTCAAATGGGTACCATAACCCGAAGGTGGTTGTTCTAGCCACATATTTGATGATTCTTTTAACTGTTGATAGGTTTGATTCCTTCGGATCTGCCAGATATCATGCACATGAACCCATGCTAAACGATATATTTGGATGGTTGACTATGAGAAATAGTAGGCTCTATATCGTGCTTTGGTACAGATGTTGATCCACACTCTTGCCATTTATATCTTTGGAAAGTTTGCGTGTAGTACTCATGGGGGTATGATAAATACGGCCCAATTTAAGTCCAAATCTCTTTACCAAATCTTCGCATACTTGGATTGACATATAAATATTCCATTATGCATTTTCTTCACTTGTAGTCCCAAAAAGAAATTCAACTCCCCGACCATACTCATTTCAAATTCAGATTTCATGAGTTCGGCAAAGCTGTGAGCAGTATCTTCACATGAAGAGCCAAAGACATTATCATCCACATAGATCTGAGCAATAACCAATGAATTCTTTGTCTTTTGTGTGAATAGTGTTTTACCGACACTACCCCTATAGAATTTATGGTCCAAAAGAAATTGCGTTAAACGTTCATACCAACCACGTGGTACTTGTTTGAAGCCATAAAGTGCTTTGCTTAACCGATAGACATGCTCAAGATGCTTGGGGTCTAAAAATCCCTTAGGTTGTTCTACATATACTTCTTCCTCAAGTACCCCATTGAGAAATGCACTTTTGACATCCATTTGAAATAGTTTAAATTTTAGCGCACATGCAATTGACATGAAAATCCTGATTGACTTGAGGCGATCTACAGGAGCAAAAGTATCATCAAAGTCAATGCCCTCTATTTGTGAATATCCTTGTGCTACCAATCTTCCCTTATTTCTAATCACATTTCCTAATTCATTAGATTTATTTTTGAAGATCCATTTAGTTCCAATGATATTTATATCAAGTGGTCTAGGAATCAGTTGCCACACCTCATTTCTCTTAAATTGTTGAAGCTCTTTTTACATAGCATTGATCCAATATTCATCTTAAAGCGCTTCTACAATATTTTGGGGCTCAATCTTTGAGGTGAAGCAAAAATGGCTATAAATGCTTTCCATCCGACATCGAGTTCTTACACCATCATTAGGATCTGTATTGATTTGATTAAGGGGATGATCCTTAATGATGGGTATGTTAGGCGACAGTTGAGGTTCATTAGAGGAGGGGATTGTGTTATTTGATTTACCTAGAACGCATGAATCCATATCATCCTCTAATTCATTCAAAGGACTTTCTTCTTCATGTGGTTGGTCATCAACAACCACATTGACAGATTCTTGAATGGTGAGAGTCCTTAGATTGTATACTCTATTATAAGCATGACTATTCAGGGCATACCCTAGAAAAATGACGTCGTCACTTTTAGATTTAAATTTTCCTAGATGCTCTTTATCTTTCCTGATATAACATTTACTTCCAAAGACACGAAAGTATTTCACACTGGGTTGTTTTCCATACCATAGCTCATATGGCGTCTTGTTTAAACCTGCTTTCAAATATACTTTATTTATTATATAGCAGGTAGTATTGACTGCTTCAGCCCAGAAGCTTTTGACCATATCTTTTCCATTTAGTATAACTGAGCCCATTTTCTGCAGTACTCGATTCTTTCTTTCAACAACTCCATTTTGCTGTGGAGTTTTTGGGGCTGAGAATTCATATCAAATTCCATTCTCATCACAGTATCTTTGAAACCAATCATTTTCAAATTCTCCACCATGATCACTCCTGATACGATTTATGTAGTATCCTTTCTCATTTTGGAGTCATTTTGCTATAATTATAAATTCATCAAAAGCATCAAATTTTTCTCGAAGGAAGGAAACCCATGTAAATTTGGAGTAATCATCTACTACCACTAAGATATATCTTTTTCTGTCATGGCTTTCAACTATGGTAGGGCCCACCAAGTCCATGTGTAGCAGATCCAATGGCATAGATGTTGCATTGGTGGTTGTCTTTTTGTGTCTAACTTTTATCTGTTTGCCTTTTAGACAGTCACCACACACAATCTTCTCTTCCTTTCTAATCTTAGGAAGTCCTCTCACTAAATTCCTCGAACTTAGCTTGGTTAAGTTTCGATAGTGGACATGTCCTAGACTTTGGTGCCACAGTTTGGACTCACTCTTCATGGCCATATGGCATTTTGTGGATAGTATATTCTCCCTACTACTTTCAATAACGTACTAGTTGTCACTCATGCGTAGACCCTTCATGATAGTTTTTCCTGTATGATCTAAGATTCTACACACATCTTTTGAGAATGTGACTAGGTGTTCTTTGTCACAGATCTGAGAAATACTGAGAAGATTATGTTTTAAACCTTCTACATAGAGAACATTTTTTATTCTAGGAAGACCTGGGCCATTTATTGTTCCATGCCCAATTATTTTGGCAGAGCTCCCATCTCCAAATGTGACTGACCCACCATCAAACTCTGAATACTCACAAAAGTGAGTTTGGTCATCGGTCATGTGTCTGGAGCACCCACTGTCAAGATACCACTTCAAACTATTGCCAACCTTAAGAGCAGTGTGAATCATTAGGCAATTGTTCTGACTGTTTCTAGTTTTAATACAACCTAGTAGTTTAAGAGTTTCAGTGTTATCTTTTGCTCCCTCTAGTCCCACATTATTGGACATAGTTTCATAACTTCAGTCAAGATCACTCTCTAGGTGGTTAAACCCTTAAGAGAGACCCTCTCTGATACCAATTGAAATTGTGGTAAGACCACTATAGTAGAAGTCGATCGGAATAAGTCAAAGTGTCCTAGAGGGGGGTGAATAGGACTTTATAGATTTTTCTTAATAGTTAAAATTCCTATTAATCCAATCTTGATCTAATGCGGAACTATCAAGATATACTTACTTTAACTCTAATGGCTTCTAAGCCAAGTAGAGGATCCAGTCACAGGACTACTCAACATTTAGCAATTTATCTGTGATGGATGAACAATATGACAATGTGTGTGGGATGTGATTCTTAGCAGTTCTAAATATTCATGTTATCATGTTTTATATAATCATTCGAAGAAAACATAATGAACAAATATACAAATATCAATCCCAAATACAGTCGTTTATAGTGGTTCAGCTATGTGCCTACTCCACTCCTAGCGGACGCACTCAATCCTTGAGTGTACCGGATTTCACTAATGAAGGTTTTAAATTAGGTTCACCTCTATCCTTTACAACTTACACAAGGTCGACTTTAGGATCTATACAAGGAACCTAGACATGATTACACATGGCAAAAGTTTATGCCATACACAAGAGTAAAGGTCCTACATAAAGCACCTAACTAGGTTTTATGTCTTACACAAGAGCGAAGGATACACACAAGGAACCTCAGTTTTATGCCCTACACAAGAGCAAAGGATCCACACAAGGAACCTAAGTTTTAAATCACACAGGCCAAAGATCCACATAAGGAATCTAGGTTTTAGACCACATAAGCCAAGGATCCACATAAGGAACCTAGTTTAGACCACACAAGTTAAGAATCCACATAAAGAACCTAGTTTATGCCCTACACAAGAGCAAAGGTCCTACACTAAGAACCTAAACATACTCTCCCGTCAGAGGCCTCCTATGAGGGCTTGTAAGGGGTGAGATGTACCTATGACCCAATCCTACACAAGGAATGATCAACAGGGTCTCTGGACTCTAATGACTTACAGATAAGTAGATGAGCCCCGTTCTGCACGTTGATGCAGATGATCTCCCTTAATGATGGAAATTCTTCAGCTCTCTTGATCCGCAACACTGATGATGTTCCAATGTAAGGTGACAGGTTGGGTCAAGGTTATGTTGGAATCTACTCTAATTAATGTTATCCATTTAAGAGACAGTAATTTCAAGCTCTTTAAGCATTCAAGGGATCCCATCTCAATGATTTGTCATTAAGATGGTGCTTGATGATCCATGAATGATGCAGTTCATTTACAAATTCATTCTATTGAATGTCAATGATAAGGGGGATTGAAGGATGAACTTCCATGAGAAAAAAGGCTTAGGGTAGGTGATATGCAATTACTCTTTTAAAGTTCTCTCTCTTTTTCTTAATACAACAACCAAGAATAAGCACTCCTCATAAAGGCAAAAAGCTCTAACGAAAATAAAACTATTAATTTCTGACTGAGTTCGATGTCATTGAACCTAATTCGATGTCATTAAATGTATACTTTCGATGTCATCAAATATCGGTTCAATGATACGAAGTCAAATGGACAAAAAACATTCCTGAAACTTTTTAATAGATGATCGATGTCATCGAACCTCATTCGATGTCATCGATATTTGAACTTCGATGTCATCGAATCATTGTTCGATTCCTCGACATGACATTACTCAGAGCTTGCTGGACTTTTTAAAGAAGAAATCGATGTTATCGAACCTAGTTCGATGATATCGAAATTCAAATTATGATGTCATTGAATCCCAGTTTGATTCCTCGATCTTTTTAGATGAAATATCATAAAAGCTCACTGGAGACTTTTATCCACTTTTCAATTTCATCGAGACATCCTCAATGTCATCGATATTTGAATATCGATGTCATTGAGGCTATCTCAATTCTTCAAACATTTTTCATAGATTTTCTTGTTAAGCTTGCTGGACACAACTAGTCCAAATTCGATATCATCGAACCCTTCTTGATGTCATCGAAATTTGAACTTTGATGACATCGAAGCTCATTCGATTAAATGAGCAATATTAGAATATTTTCCAAAAATATTTGCTGGATATTGCTCTAAGTCCTTCGATGTTATCAACTAACCTTCGATGCCATCGATGATTGATGTTCGATGTCCTCGAAGGTATTTTTGATTTGTCCAAAATTTTGTCCAAAATACTTTGTGGTTGTTAGACATAAAATGCCTCAATTCGATATCATCCAAACCTGTTCGATGTCATCGACGCAGGCTCGATGTCATCGAACTAAGCTAAAAAACTTAGAACATTTATGTTTTAAGAATAAGTTTTCAAACTTTTAACTCCTGTGTTGTTATACAATTTTTAAGGGTTTATTCACCTGGATGTTTTGGGACATAGGATGCGCGGCTTGATTTACCTTTGACAAGCTCGGATCACAAATCTGGTTGAGGTAATGTCTTGAACGATCTTCATATGGGGCTCACTCGACTTACCAACTCAACCCTCATGCTAATTGACAAACCAAGGCAGTTTCAATTTGTACCATAAGTCAAATAACTAGACAACATGACCCATCATTGACAGCAAGGCATCCTACCGGGGGAATCTTGCATATCTGGAATGCTCACCTACAATCGGACCGACCGATGGGGGATCCTAGTTGGGCCCCACTGAAGGCAAGGATTAGCTCTACCCCATCCGGATGCCCTCTTCTCATCAAACTACTCGACTCTAGGTGGGCATGAGTTCTACCCTCCCCCGATGCCCTCTTCATATCAAACAATCCAACTCCAAGAGGGCATGAGTTTTACACCCTTCCTAATGTGATCTACTCATTAAATATGTCCCAAGAAAAGTTCCAACATATATCCACCCTCCACCACCACCACATATGATACAAGTGCATGAATCATCATTATACATGTTACATATAAAACGACGGTTCCACGTTTAATGACATGAATTTAAATATTCAAACAATCCATCTTCTGAATACCCTCCTCATCAACAGGTTACCATCTTTATAAAAAAAAATAAAATCATATCCATTCATTTCAATCCAAGTATAAGATAGAACACACATTCCCACTATGTGTTTGCCATCTTCATATAACAATGAAACACATCTAGTGGGATCTTTTCACCATCATCACTCATTTCATTCTAAGTTCAAGATAGTGTATAGAGTCCACACAATGTTGATTTCACATAAGTTAAGGAATCATCCCACAATATCAAGAAAAGTTTACGTGCATTTAAGATCACATCATGATTAGCCTACCGCACTAACCATTTTTAACATAAGTGTTTGTTTACGGGCTAATATATTAGAATACACAATTATGATCGCATGTATATTACTCTAAATATATAGCTTATGTGATAAGTGCAGTATAAGAAAACCTATGAACAATGGTTTGTTAGTGCTTAAACATTTGAGTACATCCTTTTGTATAATTCCTCATATGAGGACTTGGACATAGATTCTAGGTATACGACTATACACTACAATAAAATTATCGAACTGGTATGGTTCAGATTTTGGTTCAGAAACGGCTTTAAGACGTTTCTGATTTGAAACGGTAAGGTACCGTACTGGATACATTATGTTATACATGGTTCTTTCCACTGTTTTGTTGGTGTGTCCTAATCGAGTGTTGGATCTTCTTATTTCTTCTTATTTTGTTTTATTGTTTTATTTTGACATAGATGGATGGAACAAATTCAATTAAAAACCTCTGAGTGGACCCTACAAGACCCAAGAGGCATGTTGCTCTATATCTGCCGCAGACTACTGATGGGTTTTAACCCTTTTCTTACGCCAAAAGCCCTAAATTCCTTGTTTTGCATCTCCATCACTGTCTTTGTCTCCGTCTCCGTCTCCCTCTCTCAATCTCCCTCTCCCTCTCCCTATCCGTCTCTCAATCTCCCTCTCTTTTGATCTTCCGATCTCAACCGTCTCTATCGATCTCCCTCTCACTCTCCCTCCTTCTTGTTCAATCTCCCTCTCCCGATCTCAACCATCTCTATCGATCTCCCTCTCACTCTCCCTCCTTCTCGTTCAATCTCCCTCTCCCGATCTCAACCCTCTCTCTCGATCTCCCTCTCCCGATCTCAACCCTCTTTCTCGATCCCCCTCTCACTCTTCCCCCCTCTCTCTGTGTAATAGGCTCATAAAAAACGAGTCCAGAACAGATGACGAGAATGAGTTCTGGGAGAAAGTGAGTGTGGTGGAGGAGAGGAAAGAAGCTATGGTGGTGTTGTGGTGTTCTCAGTTGAAGGTTCTATCTCACTCGTCTATAGGGTGCTTTGTGTCAGACTCCAACAAAGTGAGATATTCAGTCATTCAGTCATCTAAGTATACTTTCACATGAAAAACATAAATGATTATGTTCCTTACCAATCTCCAATTTGTTGGTAAATTACCAGTTATTATTAGTTTTTTTCTTTTCATTTTATACAAGTTGGGCCCCTTTTTTCAGATTTTTAGTGCATGGATCATATATAATATCAGAATTTAGGTCACTGAACAATGGCCACACTTGTAAAAACTGAAAAATCCATTATATATAATCTCTTGTATGTCATGTATGCTAACTGTTTGATGAATTGTCTCAACAAGGAATGTTTTGTGTGGATCGCATTTGAGTTCCATTTTTCTTCTCTACCCATGAGTCAGCCCATATGGTTGTATGGTTGGATGATTGCAATTTTTTTTGAAAGTTATGGAAAATCAGTAAGTGTCATCTAACTTTTTTGAAAGTTATGGAAAATTAGTAAGTGATATTTTCTGAAATTAGGTCCCTCTCTTGTTGAGCATTGCTATTAATCATTGTTTTTATTTTTTATTTTTAATTACCCTATGTTTCTATGTACACCATCTGTTGTCATCCTGTGATATTTGGTTTGGAAAATTAGCTTGTGATTTATAGGAATTGGTTTTATCTTGTGTTTGAAGAATCAGCTGGACACCACCTGTTGTCGTCTTGTGATATCCCATATGTTGTTTGCAACAATCCGCTTGTGATACATCGTTTGAAGTAGATTGTTATGTGTTGTGAAGGAATCCTTTGATATGTTGCAAAAATTAGACCATCTGCCATTATCTGGATGCCATCTATTGAGTATGTTAGGAGGTCTTTTGGTTTTTCTAGAGGATTTGATTGATTCTATGCACAGAATTCATCATTATTTACAAAAGGGAGCTAAAAACAAAGAGTTTTTCCATTTGAGAAAAGGTCTATTTTCTGCCATCCATTTCTCTCATTAATCAGCTTACCATGACAAGCAGATTCCTAATACTACATGGATCTACTTTAAGCTATCAGCTCCCCCATTTTGCGTGGTTAAAATAAATGTAAGCTCATGATATATGATTTAATTGTGGACTTGTTCTGCGTATGAACTGAATGCTTCTTTTGCATGTGCTCCTTGGACTTGTTCTGCATATCAAATCTGTTTTCTTCTGACTGTGGCATGATCCAACTGATTCACATAAGTTGGATGCGGTGTATTCACATAATATTGTGATGCATGGTAGAACTTGATAGATTTTATTAGCATAGGTATTTAACTAAATGACAAGGAAAGTAAATGGCTGTGAATAGGACATTTCAGTGAATGAAATTTGCAACAGTTTCCAGAACTGAGTTCCAGACGATGAATTCAATCCTTTCATCGTGAGTATACTTAATTTTCCATTCGTCCATGCCAACTAAAAACCAAGATGTATTTATCTCCTTTTAAAACAAAAAACCTCAATTTCCTTTTGAGAGGGCTCTGCTTCACAAACTGTGTTTTACAATAGTAACTTAATACAATGTTCTCATGGTTATATCTCGAGAAAAGCTCATTTCTTGGAAATGCTAACCTTTTTCTATTGGTTTTCTTTACTTTCAGCATCTCCACCAGGCATCAAGGTAGCATTTGCATTAGAGTGTTGTGGAACAAAACATGCCTTGTTAGATAACCTAATCTCTTATGCATTTGCATTACTTTCCAGATAACCTAATCTCTTATGCATCTGCATTATAGTGATGTGGAATAAAACATGCATTAGGTAAATAACTTGGCATTTCACAGTGATTGATCAATTCTAAATTGTTTGGAATCTTATATGATTTGTGATATTTGGGATATTTTGATAAACATGATGCATAGGTGCAATATATGCCTTCTGTTAATGGTTGGAGCAATCAATAGTTGTGAAGCTAGTTCCATTACATTAACTAGAATTCTTTGCTTACTTTACTCCTATTTTTAGGAAATGGTGAAGGGTAGTTCCATTACATCCACCAGCCAGCTTGTTGAAAAAAATAAACGGCTATTTAAATCAAATTTATTTTTCTTTAAGAACTATTATTGCTCTTTATGTTCAATTTTTGTTTTCTCGTGACACTTCTTTGCAGGTTCATCAATATAATTTTTGCTCAAATTATAGAAACCACACTAATGATAATTTTTGTTTTTTTTTTTTTTTTTGTCCTTTAAATTATAGAAACCATACTAATGATGATTTCCAACTTCATGCATATGCCACTTTTGGGATTTGAAAGTTTAATAACTGGGGAACTCATAGTGGAGCCCCATGGGGTTCCTTCTCTTCTTTCTAAGTCATCAATATTGTTTTATTTCCTATGGTGTGGCCTACCTAGTTTTTGGAATACTGCACTTTTTAGGTAGTTCTTTCATCTTGACAAGGAACATTAGAAGAATGGTTTTAATGTAATCTACAGGTTTGTGGGAGATACATGTGCATTGACAACTAATATTTTAATGGGGTGGATCTTATGAAAGTTCCACCCAAGGGGCTCTCAGTTTGTTAGCCTGGTTCTTTTTGGATAATGGGAGATATGTGTACATTGACAACTAATATTTTAATGTAATCTATAGGTTTATGGCTAATGATGGGAAGATGAAGCTGAAGGTAATGCTTCTAACCCATTCCTCTTCAGAAATACATTCTAGAAAACTTCAGAACTTTGGTCTGATTTCTATTCTTGATTATACCTACAGTGTCATTCCAAATCAGCCTGGAAAGTAAGTCCAATTATACCTACAATGCCATTCCAAATATCTTTTTACAATGTACATGATGCATTTCTCATAAGAATCTAGAGTATTACGTTTTGGATTTTGAACATTCCTCAGCAGAAATTTTTAGCATCTCTACCTTTTGCTAGTTCTATATGCATTACAAGTTTCAGTTAAGATGATTGCCGGAGTTTCCTTGTTGAACTACCATAGGTGTTCTTATGTTGTTATAGATTTCACAGGAGACACATTTTCGCACCTAGCAAGTGAACAAGTTTGCCTCGCTTGGTCTAAAACGACCTCCCCTCGGGTCAAGAGTGCATCGAGCATATCCAAAAACCAGGTGAGTCAACTAACAACAGTCCCCCATATGTATGTTCAATTGTCACAAAATTTTTCACATTGTTTTGATAGTTGATTGTTGTTCTTTCAATCTATTCACATGTTTTTGTTCTTATTTTTTACTTGTTACTTGTTAGTTAGGTACATAAAAGGCCATCACATTGTGGAGCTTTTCATCTGCTTAACGGACTTTCATTGAATTGTATTTTTATTTTAAAGTCTTCCATTGTAGATTTTAGTTTTTACTTTCAGGTTTGCAAGTCAGATAAATAATGTTTCAAATTACATCATGGTTGTTTTTACTATCTTTTGATTCTTAAATGAATATGGCTTAAATATATTTTATTTTATTTTATACAGCAGGTTTTTTTTTTTTCTTTAAAATCGTTTCGAAATAAGAAAAAAATACCGTTCTCAAATATGACTGTTGGCACTAGAACGGTTTAAAACCGTTCCTAAAATTTCGTTTCAAAAAATTAAAATGATACCCAAAACGGTTATGAACCGTTCCTAATTTTCTATGATGCCTCATTTAGGAACGGTTTAAAACCGTTCCTAAATGACGATTTTGGTCTAATGATATTCTTCTCCTTTAGTGGCTTATTGCCCACTGTGTTTAAATCATATTCCAAATGTAGTAAATCATGCTTGCTATGTGGAGGGCATGCTTGGAGGGAGAAAAGCTTAATGGGTTTAATGCATTGGCTAGAGAATGAGGAGGGTCACATGCATTTGTTGTTGGTGATGTGGTGAAAGGAGAGAGTCAATAGAGGATGTAGTAGAAGATGATGTGTGAATGAAAGGGGAAAGAGTTAGTGGAGGATGTAGGAGTAGGCTTTGGGCTTTGGTAGCTCATGAGCTTGGCGAAGTTAAAGGCCCATCTATAAAGGTAAAGATGTATAAGTGGTGAACTAAAAGTTGGGTAAGGTGTAAAGTGAAGTCAGCACCTCCCTTGATGGTCAACATTTCCTGAAAAAGGTCTTTGGTGTGTGCATGTGTATGTGGTACAAGCACGCTCACTCATGTGGGTTTGCACATGTGTGGGGTTGTGCAGGTGTGGGAGTACAGTCGCATTGCAGGTATGGAAATGTGCATACAAGGGAACAGATGCACACATGCAATTATACGGCCACATATGCACAAGAAGTTGGGATGCATGCACCAAAGTGCGGTTGCACATGGATAGGTAGGTGAGGCGCACACACGAGAAGTACGATTGCATGCTCACGGGAAGTCAGGGTAGGCTTAGAAAATCTAGGATATTGGGATGTTACATTTGATATATATGCTCTAGCTTGAGGGAGAGCGTTAAAGGGCATAGAGGCTCAAATTTGCACAATTGCAAGGTTTTGGTAGCTTAGATGCACCCGATCTGTTATTATAGAAACAAAGATTTGTTGCAATGAAAAAAATTGGGGATTTCCAAAACAAATGGAGGTCATCAAAATACTGAACTCACTGGATATCTCAATAGTGCTCTGATATCATAAAGAATTATGAAGATTCAGTAATAAGAGAGGAAAAAGGAGAGGCATTCACACACTCAATCATGTAAACCCACTTACTACAATGGTTTTATTTGCAAGATTTACAGTGAGTATAAGAGGGCGTAGTGTAAGGAGAAGGAGAAGTAGAGAACGATAATGGGATTTTAAAAGTTTCCTTCTCTTCTCACGTGACTTCCTCCATGTGTGTCTCACCAACATGTATGGTGACTTGATGTCGTTCCTCATCACATCGCCCCCAAACAATTTCACAAATTCAATGGTTTTAAGGGTTAAATTAAGATTTTAAGTTGTTATTTTTAGGAACTTTTGTTTTCTCATTTTTTAAAGCTTTAAGCATCCGTTTGTGATCTAAGGTCCGTACTTTGATTACGGATAATTATGTAAAAGTTTCAAATGTCTATGTATATTTTTACAAGTATTAGTAACTTTTATTATTTCAGGAAGTTTCTTATTGTGAGGTAGAGGTGTCTAGGACCTCTTTTCCTTATATAAAACCATCAAATAGTAAGCAGTTTAATTAATAATATCTCTTTTATTTGTTATTTAGAGATGTCCCTCTCCTTATAGACTTTAAGGGCCATTTTTAAGAAGAAATATTGACATTTTATTCAACGCACGACTACACTATTCGATGGTAGAACGAAGACTTTCCTATCATGGCTTCCAAGAGTAGATCGGGTGGTGACAATTCTTAAAAGTTGTTTCGGCGAATTACGCATAATTTGAGGCGAAGTTCAAGGCCTTCTAAGGGAAAAATGAATAATGCATGAACAAGATGCATGTAACCATTGCTTGATTGATTGGGCCCATGAAGCATCTTCATAACCAATGTAAAGAACTATTCATCACCATCAAAAGTGCTCATGGCTGGTTAGTTCGTGGTACAACAGATCTGTTATCCATGCCACTCCATGATAACAGGTGAGGTGGATGATGTAAGACCCTAACCCAAGTGTGCACACCGTTTCTTTAGGTCTCGCGGTCCTACCGGTCGAATCTTGACGACCAGCGACCTACGGATAGTGTTTGCAGTCATCCTCAAGTCCAGTCACGTCAACCCGACTCGAATTGACCCGAAAGCTATGCCATTGCGTCCACATCTGTGCCATGATTCCAACGTCGCATCCCATGTGTGAATCCGACGTGTACATCACAAGTTATGGGCCATGCTTGATATGGACCATTGATGTGTGATTGGTGGACCCCACCATGGACATGCATGTTTTCCCATGTGGTGATGTCATGCCTATGCTTAGGATTTCTAGAAAGCCTATAAGCCTATAGCTAGAGCCTAGACACTATGTAAGCTTTGGTTGTATCTCCCTAACCCAATGATTTCATTTCTCTAATCTAGGTAGCCTCTTTTAGAGAGACCGTGATTGCCTCTAGTTACATCTTCCCAAGCTATTCTTTTCTCTCCCATTTCTCTCTCTTTCCTTCTCTCCCTTGCTAGAGAACCCCAAACTGTCCCCACCCTATCATTTTCTCTAGCCCCTTCTCCCTCTAATCCCCTCTAATCCAACCTTCTCTAGCTCATCTTCACCTTAGAAACCTCTTCCTTAGAGCTTGTGGATCATGGTGGTGTAGATTTGGAGATAGATCATTGAGGTGGGTGTGCATGTAGTTACAAATTCTGATTTCTTTAATTTCTTAGTTGTTTTTCCCATTTCTTACATGTTGGAGCTTGTAGGGCCCATCAAATGATGGTGGTGGCTCCTGTGACTCCATGGATGTGGCTCATAGCTCATCTTTTGTGCATGCATGTTCCATGTAAGGGGTCATTCTCCATGGACACCTACATGGTCTTTCTTTCTTTGATCAAGGATCCTTGGGTCATGTAGGCCCTTGATGCTTGGTGGAGATTGCATCTCCACCATAGATCTTATGTAGAAAGTCCTATGATCATGTAGATCCTTGTAATCTTGCAATATTGGATGTGTATGGTTGTGTGATGAAGGGAAGGGCCTCGATGTGGCGGAGCTCCTTCCCTTGTGGCAAAATATTATTAATTTTTTTTGTTTATATCTTTGATCTTAATGTATGTGGCCCACCTTGTGGCTCAGAACCATTCGGACCGTCCAAGGCCAGTGGACGTCCATGACAGTCCACTCCATGGACGTGGGGCCCTAAATGCACCCAAAAGGGCACATGCAAATGGTATTTCGTGATGGGAAAGGTCTGGATGTTTGTGGGGCCCACTGGGGTGGTCCATATCAAACATTTTATGGGATGAATCCCCCTTTTAAATGGTGATTACATTTATTTATTTTCAGTTATATGTTGTTGTCTAGAAACTGTCTGGACAGATTTTGGGTCATCTTGAGCCCAGATTCTTGGACATTTGGTGGGGTGTTTAGTCCCATGTGATAGGTTATTCTTGATGGTGTGGACCCCACCTACATGCATGCAAATTTTCAGCTTCAATTGACCTCATTTGGGCATCCAAAAGAGTGGACCAAGATGGTTGGACTGCCATATTTTTTGCTGTGCAGTCTAGCATTATAGTCTGATAAAAACCATAATTCATAAATATTTCTAATATAGATGGGCCACTTTTCTGGACTCCATCTTATTGTATACATATAGAAGGACCTTGGCCCCTAAATTTATAGAATTTTAGTAGCCCTGGACCCACTCCAATGGAGTGCCCAAATTGAGGACAACAACATATATGTAGCAAAATTTTCTTCCCACTGTCCTCTTGTTATTGTAGAAATCTTTAGGCCCTAGTCCACTGGACTTAGTGTATGATTTTTTGGGGCCCACCTTTGATATTATAGAGGGCCATTGGCCCATGATTGTGGGGCCATTGAGCTGGACCAGCACCCCTACTGGACGTCCAGCTAGGCTGACGTCTAGCAGGGCTGGCTGTCCAGCGTGCAGGCCCACCATGGGTATGTGTTTCACCCAGCCGTCCCTTCATTGGGTGACCCACATAGGAAGGGTCCACCCTAGGTGGACGTTCCTTGTGGGGCCCACCTTAAGACGTGTGAAGCCCACCTTGTTGCATGTATATGGGCCAGGCTGTCCAGGCCCTTGGGGTGCTTATTACTTCTGGGCTGTTGCTGGACTTTCAGTTCACCAGTAGGCCCACTTGAATTGTGTGCCAAATTTCATTCTCCCATCTAGTGGGCCCCCTTATGAATAATAATGGCCCTTATGGGATTAATTCCCACATGATTTGACAAGTTTTTGGACTTCAGCAGGCCCAGGATATTGGGTGAGCTAAAAGTCTAGCAAGGGCCCTAAATAAACATTCTTATTGCTGAACTTTTTATTGGATGTGGGGCTCACCATATTGAGGAATTTAGGTATTTGCTGCTCCCTTATATTTTAGAATATTCTTGGGCTTAATTAATGCATTTTTAGGTCACTATTGATGATCACTTGTGGACCTAAATATAGACCAGATTTTTGGGACTCCCAGCGAGCTTAAATTGGATTGGGACGTCCCAGCTTAGCCCAGCAATATGTATGGGCTGCTTCCACCATTTTGCTGGACTTGTGGGCAGAGGTGAGGGTGGAATTGGGCCCTTGAATGCCCACTTAAATTACCAGTTATTGGGATAATGTTGTGAAGCCTATTTCACCTAACTTAGACTTATTTTTGAGCCATGTATTTGTGTTCAAGGGCTTCTCACCAAGTCTAACTAAATGCATGGATTCTATGGCCATTGGGACTTGAGCCTTGGACCTTGATTTCCCTCTTTGGGCCCATGTTGTTGAAGGTAGTATTGGACCCTTTTTCTTATGCCTTTATGTGAGGTTTATGTATGTGGTTTGGAAGTGGGCATTGAGCCTTATAGCTATATGGATTATGGTTGGTTATACCTTTTGGGAAATGGTAGTTGAATGTCCCCATTATAGACCCCTCTAGGCCTGTTTGTATCTAAGTGTGGTTGAATGCCCACCTTAGACTCTTGCTAGGCCCATCTCTATATTATTTAGGATTGTAACTTGTATGCTTAGTCTCGTGGGCTACCCCAGGTAAATGGGCTCCCCACTAGAAGTTGTATTCCTTATAAGGAATTGGTTGAGTACCTAAACCCTTAATGATTAGATAGAGAAATCATCTTCATCTCATTGGCACCCCTACTCATCTTCAGCGCCCACACTACGTGAAAAATGGAAAAAAATGATGGATTTAGGGACAGTTCTGGACCGTCTCTAATATTTTAAACGGCCCTTAACCGTCCCTAATATTGTCTTAAAAATTTGAACGTCCACAAATCATTTAAGAAGGTCCAAGAATGTCTTAAATGTGGTCATCTAAGACGGTCAAAGATCGTCCGTATTAGAGATGGTCGACGACCGTCTTATATGTAGTCATCTGAGACAGTCATTGGCCGTCTTCATTAGAGACGGTCATTGGCCGTCTTTTACTTGTAATCTGAGATTGTCAAAGACCGCCTCTATTAGAGACGGTCCTTAGCCATCTTATAGCTCTGTCAAAGACTGTCTGTATTAGAGACAGTCACGGACCATCTCTATTAGAGACAGTCACAGACTGTCTCTATTAGAGACGGTCTTAAACCGTCTCTAATGCTCAGGTCAAAATTTAAAAAGCTTAAAAAAATTATGAATTTTGAAAAAAAAAAAATAGTTGAGAAGCTTAGAAAAATAATTAACAATGTTTAAGAAAAATTAAAATTTTGAAAAAAAAAAACAACTGATGATAATTTTGAAAGAAAAAAGATTTCGATAAGAAAAATGATATTTTGAAAAAGAAAATTTAAAAAATTAAATAAAATTGTGAAAAAATTGACAAATTATAAAAAAATATATATTTTAAAAAAGAAAACTAGATTTTGTATTTTAACAAGAAAAAATGAAAAGTTATATAACAAAAGTGAGATTAAAAAATGATATTTTGAAAAAGAAATAAAAAAATTAAACAAATTTGTGAAAAAAAATTGACAAATTGTAAAACAATATATATTTTAAAAAAGAAAACTAGATTTTGTATTTTGACAAGAAAAATTGAAAAGTTAGATAATAAAAGTGAGATTTTGATGATGTGTTGTATATCCTTGCCGCTCATATGTTTCTCCAACCTATTTTTGGGCCGGGTATAAAAAATTATGTAGATTTAAATCTTAAGTGGACCACACCACTGGAAAGAATGATAATATAGTACCTCGCCATTAAAAATTATAAAGAGCCCATCGTAAGGTTTTAGTAATGTTTATTTGCAATCCAACTTGTTAATAATGTAAAGAAGATCTAGATGAAGGTAAACGATAAAGATCAAATTGATCCAAAACTTTTGTGGCCTTCAAAAGGTTTTTAATGGTTATTCATCATTGTTTTGATTGGTATGGCCCACCTAAGATTATTGAGTTCTTATAATTTGAAATCACATCCTAAAATATGATAGAAAAATATATGGACGGTGTCGATATACATAAAATATATCAAGGTGGGCCCTACACAATTAGATTAACACCCATGAAGGAGTTACCTAAATAGTGAATTGGTACTATAAAGTCATCTCATGGGAATTAATTTCCATGAGGTTAATCTGTGTGGGCCCCACCATGATGTGTGTAGAACATCAACACCATACATTTGATATATCCCCTTTAAGTCTAAAAATCAGTCATATACGAAACTCAGGTGGGCCATAGCATCTAAAACTATGTGAAGACATCCCTAAAACATATAAAAGCATTTGGTAGGGCCCACATGAGTTTTGAATGTGTATGAAACTTGGTCTGACTCCTCATCCAAGTGGGACACACATAATGAATGGGCTGGATCTATGAACCACATCTAGGTGGGCCCAATAAATGATTATGAATGTTTTAATGGGAGGATAACCCTCTCAACTATAGTATGTGGCATGGCCCACCCAATTCATGGATTGACTTTATTTTTAAGGTCGTGGCCCACCATGGAATGGTGCATCTGACTGACGGGGTGTAACGACCTTGGAATTTTTGTGCTTATCTTTCCTTAAGTAGTTGTTTTGGGGTAATTAGTGCTTTACTCGATTGCTTGTGAAATTCGCATCAATCACTTTAAATTGTATCTGCATGGCTCTAAACGTGTAGATTAGTGAGCGCTACGTTACTCTGAAATCTGGGATCCATCGCTAAATCCAGTTGTTCTGGGGAATTTTTGGAAGATCTGGATCGGATCTGGACCGCGCGTCGAAAGTCCGATAGCGATGATCTTAGGCTGTTGCGGTCACCGAGTTGGGCTTGATCTTCACCTCGAAAATCAAGTCGATCTGATGTTCTGGGTCGATTTGATTGAGCTCGGAGTGAAGAGTGTGAGAACGGTTGGAATTTATTAAGCTTTTATTGAAATCTGAGTCGTGTCGCTTGCGCGACGATTTTAAGCATTCTGACCGTTGGATTCTGACCCAATTTCACCCTCTGATCAGGATGGTTGGCCCAGGCATATCCTAGTGCTTGTGGACCTGATCGAGTTTCCGTGACCGTTGAATTGAGTGTGGTCCGCCACGGCTGATCTGAAGAGCCGGTCGGTACGAAAACTCAGCCTGACCTAGATCCATGGTCAATGAGCTTAAGTCCGACCTTTCGTGGTTATAGGCCCACCAGAAGTGCTTCGTTGGATCGAGAAAGGCGTGCTTTGGTTATAACCTAAGTATACCTTGACCCTGGGGTTATTTCCATCATTTTAAGGCCTATATATAGTCCTTAAACCCTAGCTCTCATTTCCATACGAATTTTCTCTAACCCTAGCTTGGAAAGAGAGTGAAAAAGAGAGAGTTAGTGAGAGAGATTTGTTGGTGATTCATCTTGATTCTTCCTTGTTCTTCTTCACCTTTGAACCTTCACTTTGAATCGTTCTTCTGACGGTTCTGAGTTCCTTTGGGGTAAGTTAACCTAACCCTAACCTGTGTTAGAGCTTAGACTAGACTTGGTGTTGTTGTATATCATTTCTATCCTTATTTTAGGGTATTCTAGCGCCATTGACGAAGACAACTCGTCTAAATCAGCTCGGCGGTTCTTTCTTCGCTTAAGGTGCGGACTTTAAGTGTATAGGTTATGATTTTCAAGGCTTTCAATCCCAGTTAGTGATTTATTCTTGTTATGGATGAGATTTCACATGTCAAATGTTGTGTTTACATTGCTTTCCTGATATGCATGTGCTATCTTGAGATTTGTGTATTCTCGGTGTATTTATAAAGTACCGTATACATATATATTATGCACATATGTTTGCCATGATTAATTGTCATGTATGTATGCTAGGTACATGTATGGCAACTCCTTGATAAAAGGAATTGTCTAAGTGCATGTATTTTAACATGCGTCATGTATGTTGTTCCATGTATGCTAAGTGTTTGTAGAAATGCATGAATGATCTAAGTGTAACTTATTACACTTATTGCGGGCATTGAGAAGTGATTCTCAATACTCCTATTGATGCGCATGTTTTCCTTTAGGCAGTTACCTTTCAAGTTATTTAAATTCAAGCATCTCCTATGCTTACATTTATGTTAAGTTGATATTCTTCAGATGTGTATGTACCATGATTTGAGTTGTTGATCCATTACTGTTTTACATTCCATATGAATATCTGTAGTAGTGTAGGATGTTTGGGACTATGCCTTAGTCCAGGAGATCGGAAATTGACCCTATATTCGTGGTTGAGATTGCTTTCGCCACGTAGGACGTATTAGACGAACCCGAGCCGTATTAGAGTTGGCGGCAGTGGTTTGGCCACGCGGAGTGTTTGCGCACTCTATGTCGTTCAACTCAACGTGCGCTCGTGCTAGTCGAGTTCGTCAAGTAACCCGATTGTCCGATGTATGTTAACCATGTATGGACGCTACTGCTTGAATCTAGGGTACCGAACTTACCAGTGAAATCCTAATAACCATGGTACCTGATCCGCTAAGACTCATGAGCCGGACATGGTGGTATGGGACACCGTGGTCGAGCTGTCGGCCTACGCTGGGGTGACGAGCCTCCCCGTAGTGACCAGTGAGCAACTAAACTCGTGAGCCGATTATGGTGGTATGAGACACTATATTCGTGCTGTCGGCCTACATTGATTGGTGACGAGCCCTTTGTAGTGACCTCGAGCATACCTGGATACCGCAAGGAGGTGACGAGCCGATCTGTGGTAGTAAGGGCATGAAAGGCGTACATTGATTGGTGACGAGCCCTTTGCTACGACCTCAAATATAAAATCGTATGAGATGTCTAGGATTGACGACCCTAGTATGGATCATTGTTTAGATAGTGACATGAGGAAGGTATCTTAGCTTCCCAATCCTGTTGTGTGAAATGGACTAATAACAACTTGGTAATCATATCCATGCACCGCATTTGCATGTGCTTTGTAGATGTGGCGCACTTTGAGGCGATGTCATGCTAACATAAGATGAAGACGCTGAGGGTGTACGCGTAAGGGCACGCATCATATTGCATTCATACTTGCATTAACAAGAGTACTTAGGATTTAATTACTTATCCTGCTTTATCATTACTGTTTGATTGAACTGATAACATGTTAACCAGTGCCTTATTGTTCCACTGAGTTGATCACTCACTCCCACGCTTTGGGGCGGTGTTAAACACCCACCAGACTCTGTCTTAGGTTCTGATATTGCAGATGTGGATACGACTTCTGAGGCAGAGCGGGAACCGGATGACGACGAGGCCGCTTCTCCTATATGCGCTGTAGACGGGTTCTAGCGAGCCTCGGTCTGATGCGCGAGATTCCTAGGATATTTTTGGGGACTGAAATGATGTAATTTGATACTTATAATTTTGTTGAATAACACTTTTACACGATCTGGTTGTATATGTAATTCAGGGATTTACACTTGTACACTTTTTACTATAAGTCTTCCGCTTGCTTTATTCACTTGTCCCTGAATCATATCTGTGTTTTGGCTTAATCTATTCCATGTTTTATGCACTAATACAGTCAACATACATTCATCATTAAATATGTTGCATAAGTGATGTTTTGGAACTCGGGAGCTGAGTTATGCTCGACCCCCGAATTTCAGGGCGTTACAAGTTGGTATCAGAGCATGATCTGGATTAAACCGGACCTGGGTTATGGTCACACACCGCACGTTATCGCCACTTTAGTGTAATTGGGTGCGGGTCTATCATCGCTTTGTGTTTGTGCTCCGTAGCTTCTATCGGCGAAAGTTTCTTGGAAACCTTTGCCGAGATCGAGTCTGTACTTCTACCTGATCACACACAGCGATCCGAAACCTTTCCTAGACCCTCTATTAATGAGTGTAGGCGGTCTATCTTCCCTTTTTTTCATCTTAAATCTTCCAGAAATCGCTGTTTGAACCAGATTTCTGTCAGAATGGCCCGATAGGCCTCAAACTACGCAAGAGGCCATTTGGGGCATTTCCAGTGGGGTCCAGGGGGGGAACCACACCTTTTGGACCAAGGGGGACCAGGAGGGCCTCGCCAAATCGGCGAGGCATCGCCGATATGTCCAGAGACCGGCGATGTCATCGCCGGTTCGGCGAGGGATCGCCGGTCGCCGGGCCAGGCGGGCCGGGCCGACGCGGGCCGATCGTTCATGGGGCTTGTGTGGCCCACTCCTCCACGGTTTTCATTTTAAAACCCTTCCTTTTACCTATTTCCTTCACAAAACCCACCCCCAAGCTTTCCTTTTCTTCCAAAACCTCTCCAAACTCTTTCAAATCTCTCCCAAATCTTCATCTTCCTTCCATTTTCGTGCAAACCCATCACCCCATTCTCAAATCTTCCATTCCATTGCTGATTTCTTCTTTTTTTCCTTCTCATTTGAGCCCTTTCATTCCCTATTTGGCTAATAGTTGTGTGGAAGCTTCACCATCTTCCTATTTCTCTCTTTCTCTCATTTCTCATGGCCCTCTTTGAGATTGTGACGGCCATCTTTTCCATTTCTTCCCTTCTTTCCTTGATGGAGAAGAAGAGAGCGCCCGTGGATGAAGCCGGGCCAACCCGTGCACGGAGGCCGAGAGGTGCCGCCGCTTGCACGTCCGCCACGCGCGAGTTCCAGACGAAGCGGGACCTCGATCCTCTAGCTCCTGTCAGTAGGACCTTGTTGGCGGAATTGTCGCATGGAGTCTATGAGGGGCGTAGAGTCCCTTTTGAGGCTCATGTTGATCCGCGGCTCTTTGGTGAGTTCTTCTTGTTGGAGCGCCTAGAAGGGGCTGGTTGGGGTCCCTTGTTCGAAGGCGAGTATCGCGCGAATGCTAGCACTGTTCGGGCCTTCTATGCTAACATTCTGGAGCCTTCACTGGATCCTCTGCAGTTCACGATTCCCTGTGGTAGCGGTCGAGTTGGAATTGTCAATGTTGCTTTGATATCCCGACTCTTGAAGGTGCCACTTGGGGAAGTGCATGCCAGCGAGAAGAATGTGGACAATGTGCGCGAGAAGGATCGTCGCACCCGATTCTTGTGTGGTCGTCTGGTTGAATGGCAGCCGAATAGGAGTCTTCTGGCTTCTTTCATGACAGACGACTTCCGTTTGCTTCACCACATCTTTACTTTCAATGTATATCCAAGGTGGAGCAACCGCAGCGAGTGTACGCGCTTGATGGTAGATTTTCTATATCAGGTGGGGCAGGATGCAAAGTTGTGTGTGCCGACGTACGTCTTGCGTCAGATTATTCTCATCGCTCGTTCGAGTAGACGAACCGAGTCTCTTCCCTTTGACCGCCTTATTTGCAAGATCGCACATGAGTTCGGCTATAGGCTTGGAGCTGAGAAGCCGGTCCCTGTTCGCCATATCAACTTGAGGACCCTTAAGCTGATGGAGGTTGGTTCTGGTCGGCTTGCCTCAGAGGGTGAGGCCGGGTCTGAGAGTGGTGATGATGAGAGTTATGCTGAAGGCGGTGCGGAGTCTGGGGAAGAAGCAGAGCAAGACGAGGAAGAGATTGAGGCACAGGATTCGAGTGATAGCTCTCCTCCTGTGGTGCCAGAGCAGGGTGCAGAGCAGATTGCCAGAGATGCCCGTCTTACACGGCTTGAAGAAGGGCAAGCTGCTTTACGCCAGGAGATGGTGGATCTTCGAGGCTTTGTTAAGCATAAGTTTAAGAAGATGTCTCGGACTTTGAAATCTATCCTGTGTTGCTTGCAGGATAAGGGTGCTCCGCCTCCATCTCCTGATTCCGACGAGTAGCATCGTCGTGGCCGTCTTTGCTTTGTTGTGTTTTTCTTTCTGTGTGTAGCCGTTGTTGGCTTGTAGTTGGAGTTGTTGTAGTGTGGTAGCTGTTAGTGGTTGTAGTTGTTGTGGTTGTTTGAAGTGTTAGATGTTGTTGTTTTCATGCTTTCCTAGTCGTGATTCATGTATTGCTGCACTACTTGTATTGCGATGATTTTGGTTAATGGAATGCATGTTGATTTGCTAGTCGCACTGCTTTATCACTACGATGTTATTATGGGTATGGATTGGCTCACGAGGATGTGAGCTGAGATTGATTGTGAAGCGAGATCAGTGACGATCCATGGACCTGAGGGCGAGATTGTTACTTTCCCAGTTCAGGTCAGTTACCCTATTCGTATTGATTTTTATTCTTCTCTGTTGGAGAGTTCGGCCGAATCGACGTTGGTTAGTATGCCGGTAGTTCAGGAGTTTGAAGATGTGTTTGAGTCGATTCCTGGATTACCTCCTCAGCGTGAGATTGATTTTGCTATCGATCTTATGCCTGGTGCGGCGCCCATTTCTTTACCCACCTATCGGATGCCTCCGAGTGAAATGGAGGAGTTGAGGAAGCAGATAGATGGTTTGTTAGAATTGGGTTTTATTCGGCCCAGTGTGTCTCCTTGAGGAGCACCTGTTCTGTTTGTGAAGAAGAAGGATGGTTCCTTGCGATTGTGTATTGATTATCGTAGGTTGAATTTGGTAACTGTGAAGAATAAGTATCCTTTGCCCAGGATTGATGATCTGTTTGATCAGTTGAAGGGGGCACGGTACTTTTCGAAGGTTGATCTGCAATCAGGGTTCATCAATTGCGCGTCAAGGATGGGGACGTGCGGAAGACCGTTAGGACTAGCTCGGTCATTATGAGTTCCTTGTGATGTCGTCGGTCTTATTTGGACACCGGCCGTGTTCATGGATCCGATGAACAGGGTGTTGGCCGTTTCTGTTTCGATTCGTCATTGTCTTATCGATGACATTTTGATTTATTCGACGAGCCGGCAGAGCACGAGGAGCACTTAAGAGCGGTTTTGGGTACTCTTAGGGAGCATCGGCTTTTCGCACAGTTCAGAAGTGTGATTTCCGGAAAGAGGAAGTCAAGTTCTGGGACATGTGGTGTCCAAGGAAGGATAGCCGTCGACCTTGCCAAGGTAGCGCAGTTCAAGAGTAGGAGCATGCTGCGTTACTGAGGTGAGGAGTTTCTTGGCCTTGCAGCTATTATCGACATTTTATTCGGACTTCTCGAAGATTGCCAGAACGTGTCGCAGATGACACGGAAGGATTTGAAGTTTGCTTGGAGTGAGCAAGGCGGAGTTAGCTTTTCAGGAGTCAAGGACAAGTTGACGTCCGCCCCGGTGCTATATTGCCGAGCAAGGGGTTAAGTATATTATATATACCGACGCCTCTCGCGTTGGTCTCGGTTGTGTCCTTATGCATAAGGACAGGGTGATTGCTTATGCTTCGCGCACTTAAGGAAACACGAAGAGAATTACCCTACACACGACATGGAAACACATGTCATCTTCGCATTAAAGCTTTGGAGACATTACCTTTATAGTGAGGAGTTCGAGCTCTTTTGCGACCACAAGAGCCTTAAGTATATTTTCACGCAGCGTGATTTGAATATGAGGCACCGCCGATGGATGGAAACATTGAAAAACTTTAAGTTCAATGTTTCTTACCATCCGGGCAAGACGAACCTTGTGGCAGACGCGTTGAGTCGCAAGAAGGCTATAGAGTTTGCGGCTCCGCTGATGATAGCAGAGTGGGAGATGTTGGAGTTCGTGCGCGATTTTGAGCAGAAGCTTACGGTGGTTGAGCCGTATGAGGTTATCGCACACATTCGTGTACAGCCCGTTATCGACGAGAGGATCGTTGCAGCTCAGGCAGATGATGAGCTTTTGATGAAGATGAGGCAGCGGGTTGGTACAGATGAGAGCTCCGACTGGAGTGTTAGTTCTGATGGGGGTCTACGTTTTCGTGGCCGGTTATGTGTTCCTGACATCCTTGACTTGAGACGTGAGGTTCTCGAGTTAGCCCATAGTTCTAAGCTTGCGATGCATCCAGGTAGCACGAAGATGTATCAGGATATGAAGAGGTCTTATTGGTGGGACAATATGAAGGTCCAGATTGCTGAATTTGTTTCTCGTTGTCTCACATGCCAGCAGGTCAAGGCAGAGCATCGCCGACCTCCTGGGTTGTTGCAGCCCATGCCCATAGCTGAATGGAAGTGGGATTTCATCTCTATGGATTTTATTTCTGGGTTGCTGAGGACGAGAAAGGGATTTGACTCTATTTGGGTGATCGTCGATCGATTAACGAAGTCGGCGCATTTCTTACCGATCCGAGTCACTTACTCTGCAGACGAGTTGGCTAGGTTGTATATCAAGGAGATAGTGCGTCTGCATGGAGTTCCCCTGGAGATTGTGTCTGATAGAGACACGCGTTTTACATCTATCTTCTGGACTCGTATCCAGGAAGCAATGGGTGTGAAACTGAAGTTCAGCACCGCGTTTCATCCGCAAACAGATGGGCAGACGGAGCGCGTGAATCAAGTCCTGGAGGATATGTTGCGAGCTTGTGTTTTGGATTTCAAAGACAGTTGGGATGATTGTCTCCCTGATGCAGAGTTCGCGTATAATAATAGTTTCCGTAGTATCGGCATGGCTCCCTACGAGGCGTTGTATGGTCGCCGTGCAGAGCACCACATTGTTGGGCGTAAATTGGTGAGCGTAGTTTGCTTGGCCCGAGTTGGTGCAGGTGACTTCGAGAGAAGGTTGACATCATTCGACGTCGACTTTGGACAGCGCAGGCATAAGAGTTATGCGGATACGAGGCGTCGACCGCTTGAGTTTGTAGTGGGAGACCATGTTTTTCTGAAGGTCTCTCCTATGAAGGGAGTTCTGCGGTTCGGTAAGAAGGGGAAGCTGACGCCGAGATTTATTGGTCCATTTCAAGTTCTGGATCGAGTGGGAGCGGTAGCTTACCGCCTTGCTTTGCCCACACTTCTTGCGGGCGTGCATAACGTATTTCATGTTTCTATGCTGAAGAAGTACGTTCCTGATCCTTCGCATATTATTAGTTGGGAGCAAGTGCAGTTAAGTGAGGATGCCACTTATGTACTGCGACCGACGCGTATTCTGGATAGAAAGGAGCAGGTACTGCGTAGCAAGGTTATCCCTCTCGTGAAGGTGCTATGGACGCATCATGGCGTAGAAGAGGCTACTTGGGAATCTGAAGCTGAGGTCAGGAAGACCTACCCACTGATCCTCGAGGATTATATGAAGGTATGAATTTCGAGGATGAAATTTTCTTTAAGGGGGTAGATTGTAACGACCTTGGAATTTTTGTGCTTATCTTTCCTTAAGTAGTTGTTTTGGGGTAATTAGTGCTTTACTCGATTGCTTGTGAAATTCACATCAATCACTTTAAATTGTATCTGCATGGTTTTAAACGTGTAGATTAGTGAGCGCTACGTTACTCCAAACCGGGATCCATCGCTAAATCCAGCTTGTTCGGGGAATTTTGGAAGATCTCGGATCGGATCTGACCGCGTGGCCGAAAGTCCGATGGCGATGATCTTAGGTGTTGCGGTCACCTAGTTGGGCTTGATCTTCACCTCGAAAATCAAGTCGATCCGATGTTCGGGTCGATTTGATTGAGCTCGGAGTGAAGAGTGTGAGAACGGTTGGAATTTATTAAGCTTTTATTGAAATTCGAGTCGTGTCGCTTGCTCGACGATTTTAAGCATTCTGACCGTTGGATTCTCGACCCAATTTCACCCTCCGATCAGGATGTGGCCCATGCATATCCTAGTGCTTGTGGACCCGATCGAGTTTCCTTGACCGCTTGAATTGAGTGTGGTCCGCCACGGCCGATCTGAAGAGCCGGTCAGTGAAAACTCAGCCCGACCTAGATCCATGGTCAATGAGCTTAAGTCCGACCTTTGTGGTTATAGGCCCACCGTAAGTGCTTCGTTGATCGAGAAAGGCGTACTTTGGTTATAACCTAAGTATACCTTGACCTGGGGTTATTTCCATCATTTTAAGGCCTATATATAGTCCTTAAACCCTAGCTCTCATTTCCATACGAATTTTCTCTAACCCTAGCTTGGAAAGAGAGTGGAAAAGAGAGAGTTAGTGAGAGAGATTTGTTGGTGATTCATCTTGATTCTTCCTTGTTCTTCTTCACCTTTGAACCTTCACTTTGAATCGTTCTTCTGATTCTGAGTTCCTTTGGGGTAAGTTAACCTAACCCTAACCTGTGTTAGAGCTTAGACTAGACTTGGTGTTGTTGTATCTCATTTCTATCCTTATTTTAGGGTATTCTAGCGCCGTTGACGAAGACAACTCGTCTAAATCAGCTCGGCGGTTCTTTCTTCGCTTAAGGTGCAGACTTTAAGTGTATAGGTTATGGTTTTCAAGGCTTTCAATCCCAGTTAGTGATTTATTCTTGTTATGGATGAGATTTCACATGTCAAATGTTGTGTTTACATTGCTTTCCTGATATGCATGTGCTATCTTGAGATTTGTGTATTCTCGGTGTATTTATAAAGTACCGTATACGTATATATTATGCACATATGTTTGCCATGATTAATTGTCATGTATGTATGCTAGGTACATGTATGGCAACTCCTTGATAAAAGGAATTGTCTAAGTGCATGTATTTTAACATGCGTCATGTATGTTGTTCCATGTATGCTAAGTGTTTGTAGAAATGCATGAATGATCTAAGTGTAACTTATTACACTTATTGCGGGCATTGAGAAGTGATTCTCAATACTCCTATTGATGCGCATGTTTTCCTTTAGGCCATTTACCTTTCAAGTTATTTAAATTCAAGCATCTCCTATGCTTACATTTATGTTAAGTTGATATTCTTCAGATGTGTATGTACCATGATTTGAGTTGTTGATCCATTACTGTTTTACATTCCATATGAATATCTGTAGTAGTGTAGGATGTTTGGGACTATGCCTTAGTCCAGGAGATCGGAAATTGACCCTATATTCGTGGTTGAGATTGCTTTCGCCACGTAGGACGTATTAGACGAACCCGAGTCGTATTAGAGTTGGCGGCGGTGGTTTGGCCACGCGGAGTGTTTGCGCACTCTATGTCGCTCAACTCAACGTGCGCTCGTGCTAGTCGAGTTCGTCAAGTAACCCGATTGTCCGATGTATGTTAACCATGTATGGACGCTACGCTTGAATCTAGGGTACCGAACTTACCGTGAAATCCTAATAACCATGGTACCGATCCGCTAAGACTCATGAGCCGACATGGTGGTATGGGACACCGTGGTCGAGCCGTCGGCCCTACGCTCGGGTGACGAGCCTCCCGTAGTGACCAAAGTGAGCAACTAAACTCGTGAGCCGATTATGGTGGTATGAGACACTATATTCGTCTGTCGGCCTACATTGATTGGTGACGAGCCCTTTGTAGTGACCTCGAGCATACCGGATACCGTAAGGAGGTGTCGAGCCGATCTGTGGTAGTAAGGGCATGAAAGGCGTGCATTGATTGGTGACGAGCCCTTTGCTACGACCTCAAATATAAAATCGTATGAGATGTCTAGGATTGACGACCCTAGTATGGATCATTGTTTAGATAGTGACATGAGGAAGGTATCTTAGCTTCCCAATCCTGTTGTGTGAAATGGACTAATAACAACTTGGTAATCATATCCATGCACCGCATTTGCATGTGCTTTGTAGATGTGGCGCACTTTGAGGCGATGTCATGCTAACGTAAGATGAAGACGCTGAGGGTGTACGCGTAAGGGCACGCATCATATTACATTCATACTTGCATTAACAAGAGTACTTAGGATTTAATTACTTATCCTGCTTTATCATTACTGTTTGATTGAACTGATAACATGTTAACCAGTGCCTTATTGTTCCACTGAGTTGATCACTCACTCCCACGTTTCTGGGGCGGTGTTACACACCCACCAGAATCTGTCTTAGGCCCTGATGTTGCAGATGTGGATGCGACGTCTGAGGCAGAGCGGGAACTGGATGACGACGAGGCTGCCTTCTCCTATATGCAGTTTTCAGACGGGTTCTAGCGAGCCTCGGTCTGATGCGCGAGATTCCTAGGATATTTTTGGGGACTGAAATGATGTAATTTGATACTTATAATTTTGTTGAATAACACTTTTACACGATCTGGTTGTATATGTAATTCAGGGATTTACACTTGTACACTTTTTACTATAAGTCTTCCGCTTGCTTTATTCACTTGTCCCTGAATCATATCTGTGTTTTGGCTTAATCTATTCCATGTTTTATGCACTAATACAGTCAACATACATTCATCATTAAATATGTTGCATAAGTGATGTTTTGGAACTCGGGAGCTGAGTTATGCTCGACCCCCGAATTTCAGGGCGTTACAGGGGCATATCCAAAGTTTAAGTGGACCCACCATAGAAAAGAGTGGGATAGTGACACCCACTATTGAAACCTTCTTAGGGCCCGCTGCGATGTTTATTTGAGATCCAACCTATTCATAAGTTAATATAGACATGGAATTAGGGAAAACATATATATTATCTTGGTTGAAAACTTCTATGGCCCGAAGTAAGTTTTTAATGGTAGGCATTCAATCCCCACTGTTTTTTTTTTTTTTTGGTGATGGGGTCCACTCGAACTTTGAATCTGCCTCCTACTTTGGCTCAATCACAAGAAGTTTTTAATGTTGGATATTCAATCAACACCATTTCATGTGGTGTGGTCCAAATACTTAGATGAATAGGAAAAAAAATTCATATTGATTCGAAACTTTTGTGACCCTCGAAAGGGTTTCAACGCACATTGCATCCTACCCTGCCGTTTCCAGTTAGCAATGACACAGTGAATGTATTTGGTTTATCCACGCTGTTAATCCATTTTTCTAGATCATTTTAGTGGTTGAGCCTAAAATTAAAGCATATCCAAAGCTCAAGTGGACCATACCACAGGAAACAGTGGGAATAATGATTTCAACCGTTGAAATCTTCCTATGGCCTATAATGATTTTTATTTGTCATCCAACCTATTCAATAGATCATAAATACATGGATGAAGGGAAAACTAAAATATCAACTTGAAACTTCAGTGGCCTCCCAAAATTTTTCAATGGTAGACGTTCAGTTTATACTATTTCTTATGATGTGGTCCACTTCAGATTTTTACAGGCTTCATTTTTGAGCTTGTGTAATAAAATTATATGTTAAAATGGATGGATGGAGTGGATAAAATGAATAAATCATGGTTGGCCCCATAAGATTGACTCAGTACACTTGGGAACGGATTGACTACTCCCCATGACACCAGCCAATGGCTGGTGGTCGGTGCTCTGTGGCCCGCACCATGATGTATGTGTTTCATCCATGTCGTCCATATATTTTTACAGATAATTTTACAATATAAGACCAAAAATGAGATATATCCAAATCTCAAGTTGATCACATTACAGGAAATAGTGTTGAATGAGCGTCGACCATTAAAAACATTTTGGTAGCCATAAAAGTTTTAGATCAAGTTGATTTTTGTTTTTTCCCTTCTCTGGTCCTGTATGACCAAATCAATAGATTGGATGTCAAATAAACGGTACAGTGGGCCTTAGGAGGATTTTAATGGTGGATATCCAATCACTATTGTTCTCATGTGGTGTGGACCACCTGAGATTTATATCCCTCTAATTTTTGGCATAAAGCTCTAAAATGATCTTTAAAAATGGATGAACGGAATGGATGAAACACATACATCATGGTAGGGCCCACAGAGCACCGTACATGTCCTGCCCAAAATTGGGCGCGCGCTTAAAACAGAGCCGCGCCCAATCCCGAACCCGTCCCTCTTTCTCTCTCTCTCTCTCTCACCCTTGCCCTCTGCCCTTTCTCACCACCCTCCCTCTACCGTCTCTCTCTCTCTCTCTCTCTCTCTCTCTCTCTCCCCCTCCCCTCTCTCTCTCTCTCTCATCGTCCCGGTCCTAGACACTCCTAGCTCGGAGGTCGTGCGTCCCCCTTGTTCTGACGACGGCTGCCCCGCAATCTTAACAGGACCTGGTTCCAGCCACGAAGAAGTAGAGGATGGTGTTGTTGTTGCTGTTGCTTGATTTGGCATTAGAGAGTTTGAGGTTAAGGGCAATGATTTTTGCTTGATTTGGAAGTGGGTTTGTATTTTTACAATTCTTGCTGTTGTTATTGCTGTTGTTACAATTCTTACTGTTGTTGTTGCTGTTACTTGATTTGGAAGTGGAGAATCTCAAAATTCTTGTTGTTGCTTTCTGTAATTTAGAATACCTGATTAGGGATTTGCATTGTCGAATCCCGAAATAGGGATTTTCATTGTCGAATCCCTTTTTAGGGATTTGCATTATTAAAACCCTTTTTGGGGTTAGCATGCTTTTGTTCCCAGGTATATTGTCAGATAGTTTCTAGTTGCATATATAGGTATTTAAAATTGATTTTTTTTTCTTTTCCTTAAGGACTTGAGGGATCTGATCAGGAATCAGATTCCCATGCTAGGACAGAAAGCTGGCCGTTGAAGAACATATTGCTGCATAATCTCATGAGCCCCGTTTGTGCAGACCTGGCTATTAAATTTTTATGCAAAATGGCAAGTGATTGGGTGTGCACATGTGGTGTTCGATGAAATTCCTAAGAGGAATTTGATCGATTGGATTGCACTTGTTTCGATCATTATATTCAGCGAGTGTACTGAATAACTCCTATTGCTCAGTGGAAAAGTGAGCCTATTAAAAATGCTTTTGGTTTTCTTGATTCAATAAATGCTTATAGTCATGGATGTGCAATTTGGCCATAAATGCTAAGCCATTTGCAATTTCAGTGCATCACATATGATTGCTTTATTTTTTTTCCATTTGATTTCATTTTGACTTGATTCATGATTTTTTTGCTCAGTTTTAATACTTCATTGCTTTGAAGCATTGCTAGAATTTTTTTTTGTTGTCAATGTGGTAGCATGTTCCCTGGTTTAAGGATTTAATTTATGGATCTTGGGCCCTTCATTTGCATTTAAGAATAATCAATTGTCCTATTTGTCTTGTGGGGTTGAGATCTGATGGATCTGATGGTTTGAGAGTCTTTTACATTACTCGATATATTCAATGTAGGTGTAGATGTAAGTAAATCTCCTACCATAGATGCCTTAATTGGCTATCAAATCCTTTTAGCCTAGACTTCCCCTTTGTTTAATTGATCACTTGTAATATTACTGAAAAGTCAATATGAAAAATGGCTGAAATCGGATTCTTAATAAATTCCTGCATTGATTGTGTTTGTTGAAATTACTGTGTGTTGGCCCATCATCTTCCCACTAGCTATTATGTTGTTGATGATTCTCCATGTATAAGATCTATATCTGATTTGCCAATTTCAGTTTCGAAACTTTTGTTAATTTTCATTCGGATAGTTTAGATAAAAATTCCATATTGTAAATGTCACGCCCGAACTTGGAAACCGGGCTCACAAAATTTCCAATCGCCGAATCCTCCGCCGATAGCCTCCGTAGAACCCCATTCTTGGCTCCCGGCATCCATTTACCAGGTTCCAATCCTGGGATCATACAAGGAGGATTTCTAATCATCAATCTGATTCGTAGTAAGCATAACCACAAGCATAACCCACGAACAATAACAACAAGAAGACTATCACAAAATCCACTATGATAAAAAACTTTTGAGTACAATGCGTAAGAAAGGAAAATACAATATAGTAAAAGTAACAAAACTCTAGAAGCTCGGCTGCACGCTCCAACTGCGGTGAGAATATAGCTACAACTGCATCCTGACGTCACCTGCACGCATCGATCATGCATAAGCTTATAGAAAGATGAGAGGGTGGTGTATGTGTGTGCGCAATATAAGCATGCTCAGAATGCAAGGTCAGAGTAATGTGGAATCATGATGATGAGTACATGGATGCAATTAGCCGTACCAAGGCTATGCAGTGCAAGGTATCAATGCTATCGGCCATAACACGGCCATGCGATGCGAAAGGCAACTCAAGCATGCCAATCCCCATCATATATCAGTACAATTCTCATTCTGGATAATCAACGGGGTTTAATACACTCCAAGTGGCACTACAGCTCTCTTAGCCGCATAGTCCAAGTGAGTGTAAGAAACCTCACTCTCCACCTGGCCAATATTCTACCAATACTCATCCGGTATGTCAATAGCGAACCCATTCACGAGCTAGTCAAACTCAGCCTAGTATTGCCCCCTGCCCTCGGGCAAGTAAGGCCACACCCCTTTCTAACCGACCACTACACAGTGGGAGACGCGGCCTCCTGGTATTCAGCCCTCGTACGCTCATATATCCACTCGGTCTCAACGTTGGAGTCATCCTCTGGTACCATCGGGTTTAGGAATTTTCACCCAGGAACATCTATGGCGCCCTGATGCTTAGTAACAATATTTTTGGTATCCAATCTAGCCACCCATGATGTGTCTGTGGAGGCTATGGCCCTGATGTCACTAGGGCATACAGAAATCACAATCACACTAATGCCAGTGCATGAATCATGCTATCAGACATGCAACAATTCAGCCCGTACTGAGCGCTCATGTGGGGCAACTCTGCCTGTCAGGGAGGCCATAAACGATTTGCCCAAAGGCATATGCTATGATCAGTCACTTCTCATATCGGGCATACATATGATGTGTATGATCATGAATCTTGGATTTATACTATACATGTTATGTGGTGATGGGCTCTGATAAAAAAGAAGATGGGCCTAAACGGCCTATATGCTCAGGTATGGGCCTATTAATGGGCCCTAGGGAGAGAGTGACAATGCGGACATTTAACCAACATCATCCTTACAATGTGGACATTAAACCATCATTGCTCCCAAGGCATGGCCTGCCATGAATCACATATTACAATGAGCCTTATATAGATCTTGTTCGGCCTCGACCCAAGGGCCCAAATACATCAAATGAGCCTAATCACATGAGCCTTGCATATGTCACAATGGACCTCATAATATGGGCCTTATACAAATCAAGGCGGGCCTCAACAAGGACCACCAATACATCAAGATGGGCCTCAATAAGGACCACCAATACATCAAGATGGGCCTTGACAATGAGCCTTAAATTATCTCCAAAATGGTTGAACGGTTTGGATGGAACACATGCATCATGATGGAGCTCGCACTAATGGGGGGTGTGGATTACAATACATACATAAGTGGGTCCCATGTGGGGCCTACCATAATGTTTATTTTCCATCCAACCCATCGATTAGGTCACTCAGACCTGGGGCCCACAGAAATATTTATTTTCCACCCAACGCGGGCCCACTGTAATGTTTATTTACATCCATTCTGTGCATAAGGTCACGTGGACCAGGGCCCACCATAATGTTTATTTACATCCAATCTGTTCACAAGGCCACATGGACCAGGGGAGAAACTGGGCCCATTATAATATTTATTTGCATCCAACCTGTTGATGGGGTTTGGACCAGGGGCCCACTGGAACGTTTATTTGTCACCCAAACTATTCATAGGGTCACGGTCAGGGGCCCACAGCAATGTGGTTCGCAAATCTAGCCCACCCATTATGTGTGTCACACTTGGCTGAGGGTTCATACCAAGTTTCAGCCGCATCCAAATTTCATGTAGGCGCCACCAAGTGTTTTCATATGTTTAGGCATGTCTTCACATGATTTTAAATGGTGTGGCCCACTTGAGTTCCGTATACAGTTGATTTTTGAGGCGGCCTCCTGGTCCGAGGGGACCCATCAAATGCATGGAGTTGATGTTCGAAACGCATCACGGTGGGGCCCACAGCTGGACCCGTGAGGGCCAGCCCGCGGTCCGTCCGCCAGCCGTAGGCAACGGCTGTTGCGTCTTGACAACAACAGCATCAGCTGCTGCTGCTTGTTTTTTTTCTACGGTATTTAGTAGGTGGGGCCCGCCTTGGATAAATCCAACCCAGCCATTGAATTCCATAGCTCGGGATAGACTCAACGAGTCCAATATGCAACATGTTGTGGCAAATAAAAGCATAAAGGCGGGTTTTGACGGTTAACCCCACTATTCCCTATGGTATAGCCCGCTCGATTATCGGATTGACTCCATTTTCTGGCTCAACACTTAAAATAGGCTGAGCAACGGGATAGACGGTGTGGATCGTATACATACATTGAGGTGGAGCCTGCATGAGTGGCCCACCATTCCCTTTATTTTGGCTAGCTCGTTAGTACACTCCCATGTCAGTTTACACTTCACTTTTAGCCAGCCCCACCATGTCCAGCGTCCAGAGACGCTGGACGACACACATAAAATGGACATCATAGTGGGTCCCACATGCACATGGCTCACTTGTTTGATCCACTTGATGTTTATGTTTTCCTTCCATCCGGGCCCGCTAATGGGCTGGATATCCAACACATTCATCCAATGGGTCCTACGTGAAAAATATGATTCATGGTGGGCCGCACTCACCCTTTCATCTTTAACACCATTCAAAGAGAGAGGGAGACAGAGACAGAGAGACGGTGATAGAGAGGAGGGACCCTGCCACTATGGGCCCTCCATTGATACATCATATACATCGAAATGGGTCCCACCAACAAGTGGTCCCACAAATCATGAAATCAGCGGTAGAAACTCAAAGATCACCCACCTCTAGGCCTCCTCCTTACTCCCTTAGCCTTCAATGCTCCTTACCTTCACTTTTGATGGTAGTTGATGGAATTTTGATGGTGTGGATGAGAGATGAGAGAGTAGGGAAAGTGGGCCACACTTGACATTTGGGAGGGGGAAACTTGGACGTATGAAATTTTGTTACTTGGGAGAGAGTTTTTAAGAAATAAGAGAAATGGAGAATTAATGGATGAAGGGATGGGCGGAGTGGTGGTCGTAAGGAGAGGTATGGGTTGGGTTGAAATTTTGGTAAAGGAGGAATGGTGAGGGGAGAGAGAGAGTTGACTTATGGAAAAGGAGGGATGGGTGTTGTAATTGAGGTATGGTTGTACTTGACATTGATTGATTGATTGATTGATGAGACATATCGTAGAAATTCTCTGGATATTCGCAACGCGTGGCGTTTCTTCGGAATGAACGTAGGTCCACATCTCCTGGCCTGGGTATTGGTTCGGTGCGCAAGTCGCGGTGTTGAAACCGCGGCGATGGCACGGTCACTATGATACAAGTTTCAGTTCGAGCCGACTTTGGTATGTGGGTTCCGGTTTAGGATCGCCCGTAAACGTCGAATACGGTGCGAAGGTTGCCAAAAATCGACCAGAAGGACCGCGGAAGCCATTGGAACGGTACGGACTAGGACACGGGTCTTATAGCTCTCCCATCCAAATAAAAATTTCATCCTTGAAATTTACACAATCATTGTAAGTAAGCATAACTCATAAGGATGAGGAAACATAACATCATCATATAAAATCGAAGGCATTATGCAAGATACAACATGTAATCAATTATCAAAGAGATGGTGATAGTGCTCTCGAATCTCAGCCCCGTGCTCCCAAGATGCCTCATCAACAGAATGGTGACCCCACTGAACCTTCACCAAAGGGATGACCTTAGTTTGGAGGACCTGCTCCTTCCGATCAAGGATACGAATTGGATGCTCAATATAAGAAGCGTCCTCACGAACCTCCAACGGCTGCCAATTGATAACAGGAACTATGTCTGACCCACACTTCCTTAACATAGAGACGTGAAAAATATTATGGATGCTAGACAACTGAGATGGTAAGGCAAGCCGATAGGCCACGGCCCCAATGCGCTCAATGATCTTGAAAGGTCCAATGAATCTCAGGGCAAGCTTGCCCTTTGCTCCAAATCGAACAATGCCCTTCATGGGCGAGACCTTGAGATACGTATGGTCCCCTACATCAAACTCCAAGGGACGACGCCGATGATCAGCAAAACTCTTCTGCCGGCTCTGAGCTGTGCGCATCCTCTGCCTAATAATATCAATAACCTCTGATGTCTCCTACACAAGCTCGGGACCTAGGAGACACCGCTCTCCAACCTCGGTCTAATAACTCGGACATCTGCATGGTCTGCTATACAATGCCTTAAAAGGAGCCATGCCAATGGTCGCCTGATAACTATTGTTGTATGCGAACTCAGCCAATCGCAAATGCTCATCCCAGCTACCCCCGAAGTCAATCACACAGGCCCGAAGCATATCCTCAAGGATCTGGTTGACCCTCTCGGTCTGGCCATCAGTCTGCGGATGGTACGTGGTGCTGAGCTGCAAATCAGTACCCATAGCTCTCTGAAAACTCCTTCAGAACTGAGACATGAACCTTGGGTCTCGGTCAGAAATGATCATGACTGGAACGTCGTGCAGTCTCACAATCTCCTCAATAAATATTCTCGTAAGTCAGTCCAAAGGCTAAGTTGCACGAATCGCAAGAAAATGTGTCGACTTTGTCAGACAATCAATGACGACCCAGATGGCGTCATGACTGTGCTGAGTCCTCGACAAACCCATAATAAAATCTATAGATACGTGCTCCCACTTTCACGTCAAGACCCTCAACGGCTGCAATAGACCAGGGGGTCTTTGATGATCGACCTTGACACGCTGGTATGTGTCACACTCGATCACAAAACTGACAATCTGGCGCTTCATCCCCGCCCAAAAATACTGTCTCCTCATATCACGATACATCTTCGTCGAGCCAGGGTGGATAGAAAATCGCGATCGATGTGCCTTGGTAATAAGATCTCTGCGCAACTCAAGAATTTTCGGGACACACAATCGGCCTCTGAAGCGAAGTCTACCATCAGAACCAATCTGTCAATGTTTGACTCTCAGACGCTGCCTCTGCTCGGTAGTCCTATAACGACTCATCTGTCTGCTGAGCCTCGATCACCCTTGCAACAAGAGAGGGTTGAATTAACAGGCTCGATAGCTGGACGATAGACGACTGTAGACCAAAATCAAAGTCGTACTCTTCTATATCCTCGAGCATCTTCCACTCCTGAATCATCATATGTGCCACCAGGCCTCGTGGCTGACGGCTGAGGGCATCCGTCACCACATTCGCCTTACATGGGTGGTACTAGAGGTCAAAATCATAGTCCTTCAGAAGCTCCATCTAGTGTCTCTGTCTCATGTTCAGCTCGGACTGAGAGAATAGTTACTTCAAGCTCTTATGGTTGGAGAAGAGCTCGAACCTGACCCATAGAGATAGTGTCTCCACACCTTCAGTGTGAAGACGACTGCTGCCAGCTCTAAGTCATGCGTGGGGTAGTTTAGCTCATGGACCTTGAGTTAACGAGACGTGAAGGCAACAGGCCTGCCATGCTGCATTAGGATAACACCTAAACCAATACGTGAGGCATCGGTAAATACAACAAATCCATCACTCCCAGAGGGAAGAGTGAGGATAGGAATGAATGTCAGACGGTCCTTCAGCTCCATAAATGCTCACTCACAGGCGTCACTCCAAATAAACTCTGCACCCTTCCGAGTCAACCTGGTCAACGGGGCTGTAATACGGGAGAAGCCCTCAATGAAACGCAGATAGTATCCCGCTAAACCAAGGAAACTGTGGATCTCGAACGCAGTCGTGGGCTGACTCCACTGAAGCACTGCCCCAACCTTCAAGAGGTCTACTGCAACACCCTCCCTCGTCACCACGTGACCGAGGAATCTCACCTCCTCCTGACAGAACTCACACTTCTCTAGCTTCGCATATAGCTAGTGGGCACGAAGGGTCTACAAAGCGATCTCTAGATGTTGCATATGGTCCTCACGGGTCCTCGAATATATCAAAATATCATCGATGAAGACCACAACAAACTGATCGAGATACGGACGGAAGACCTCATTCATCAACTGTATGAAGACCGCGGGTGCATTGGTCAGTCCGAAGGACATGACATGAAACTCAAAATGACCGTAACGTGTCCTGAAAGCCGTCTTCGGGATGTCCTCCTCTCGGATACGAATCTGATGATAACTGGAATGCAGGACAATCTTCAAAAAGAACTGTGTACCCTGCAGCTAATCAAACAAATCATCTATCCTCAGGAGCAGATGTTCTTGATCATGACCCGGTTGAGCTCGCAGTAGTCCACGCAAAGCCTCAATGAGCTATCCTTCTTCTTAATGAAGAGTACCAGCGCTCCCTAAGGTGAACTGCTAGGACGAATGAATCCCAACTCACGCTACTCATCCAACTGCAGTTGCAGCTCACGCAACTCCATCGGTGCCATACTGTACAGGGCCTTCGAGATAAGCGCAGTACCAAACATAAGATCTATCTGGAACTCAATATGATGATGCGGTGGTAATCCCAGAATCTCCTAAAACATGTCGGGGAAATCGCAAACAACCAGCCACTGATCAATACAAATGACAACAGGCTCCTCAACGGCGCAGGACATCAAGCAAGATAATGGCTCTCCTCGGGGCTCTGCAATGAACTGAAACTACGGCAAGCCTGGTATGCAGAACATGACCATCCCCCTGAAACATTCTAAGATGGCGTGGTACTTGGCAAGCCAATTCATGCCCAGGATAATGTTGAAATCTGACATCGGCAGCACAAATAAGTCAGCGGGCAAGAAAATCTCTCCCACCAACATGGGGCAAGATGAATAGAAACGACCCAACACTGCAGTCTTCCCCAAGGATGTCAATATGGTCAATCCCTCGCTAGAAGACTCGGTCGGTAATCCAGTTGATCGGTAAAAATTCTCAGACATGAATGAGTGCGAAGCACCGGAATCCAACAATACTCAGGCGATGCGTGAAGAGACTAGAAGTATATCCTCAACGACTCCTCCGGAGGTTTGTGGGTCCTGCTGAGCTGCATAAAATCTAGCCTGAGCTGGCTGGGGAGGTGCTTGTCCCCTCTGAGGTCCTTGGTGCTGCTGTTGCCTTTGGAGCGGCCTGTACTGCTATCTCTGCTGCTGCTGGGGTCTCAGCGGCTGAGGTGGCTGTGGACACTGCTGATGGGGTCGCTGCTGTGCTAGAGGCTACTGCTATGGTGCTCTCGGCTGCTGCAGATGAGGGCGGGGGCACTCAGATATGCGGTGTCTTATCTCACCACATCCAAAATAAGCCCCTGTAAACGGCTGCTGGGGTGGCAGTGGAGGTACTGCTAAGGCTGCTGGTGCTCTAGTAGGTGGGTGACTCCTGTACCTCTGTGGGCGTCGATGGTGCTGGGAGCTACTGGAGGGGGCTTGCCTCTTCCGATTCTGTCCTCTCCTCTTATCTCGATCGCTCTGCGAGCTGGCCCACTCAGTCTCATAAATCTGAGCCCTCCGCATTACTGCCTAAAAGGTCGAAAGCTCATGCCCAATAACACGGCCTCGAAGACCGTAACGTAAGCCATTCTTGAAACGGCGGGCCTTCCACCCCTCATCATCAACCATATATGGCGCAAACCTTGATAGCACCACAAAACGGGCTGCGTACTGCGCCACGGTCATGTCCCCTTGCACCAGAGTCTCGAACTCCAATTCTCTCTGTCGTCGAATGTGGTCCGGGAAGTACTGCTCCTCGAATTGGTTGATAAAGTCCACCCATGTCCAGACATAATCAGGTCCTACAACAAGGGTGACAGAGGTCCACCAATGCTCTACCTCACCCTGGAGAAGGAATACGTCTAACCGAACTCACTGTTGGGTCGTACATGACATGGTATCAAAGACCTTCTCCACATCGGAGCACCATCTCTCGGCTACAGTCGGATCTGGCTCGCCCTGGAAACGCGGAGAATCAAGCTGTCGGAACTCTTGAAGAAGGGTGCTCGCGCGCTCCTGCTCTGTCTGGGCTGGAGAAACAACTGGGCGCCTGCCCTGCCTCTGAAGCACAGTAGTCACAGCCTGCAACATCTACTGTAACTACGAGGCACTCACAGGCACGGTCGGATCCGCACCAGCATCAGGTGGAGGAACGTCATCCTCAGGTAGGGAAGCAGGGATCTCTGGCAGTGGAACGGGAGGCACAGGTGGTAAAGCTGGAGCCTCAGGTGGTGGAGCGGGGTGTGCTTGGGTCGTTCTCCTGGGTGGCATGTCCTATAGGAAAGAACAATGACGTCAATCAACCTTGAGAATCGCATGTTAGAGAACTCAAACAGAAGGTTTCGCACTCGGAACCTAACCGCCTTAAACTCATAGTAAACATATGATGTTGTTCTCAGTTATTCCTAAGTTATGCTCTGATACCAACTTCTATCACGTCCCAAACTCAGAAACCGGGCTCATAAAATTCTCGATCACCGAATCTGGCGCCGACAGCATCCGTAGAACCCCATTCTCGGCTCCCAGCACCCATTTACTAGCTTCTGATCCTGGGATCCTACAAGGAGGATTTCTAATCCTCAGTCTAATTTGTAGTGAGCATAACCACAAGCATAACCCATAACAATAACAACAAGAACACCATAACAAAATACACTATGATAAAAAGCTTTTGAGTACAATACGTAAGAAAGGGAAATACAATATAGTGAAAGTAATAAAACTCCAGAAGGTCAGCTGCACGCTCCAACTGCGGTGAGACTATGGTTGCGACTGTGTCCTGGCATCACCTGCACGCATCGATCGTGCATAAGCTTATAGAAAGCTTAGAGGGTGGTGTAAGTGTGTGCGTAATATAAGCGTGCTCAGAATGCAAGGTCAGAGTAATGTGAAATCATGGTGATGAGTACATGGATGCAATCAGTCGTACCAAGGCTATGCGATGTAAGGTATGAATGCTATCGACTATAACACGGCCATGCGATGCGAGATGCAACTCAAGCATGCCAATCCCCATCATATATCAGTACAGTTCTCATTCTAGATAATCACTAGGGTTTAATACACTCCAAGTGGCACTGCCACTCTCCTAGCCGCACAGTCCAAGTGAGCGTAAGAAACCTCACTATCCGCCAGGCCAATAGTCTGCCAATACCCATCCGACATGTCGATAGCGAACCCATTCACGAGATGGTCAAACTTAGCCTATTATTGCCCCCTACCCTCGGGCGAGTAAGGCCACACCCCTTTTCAACCGACCACGACACAGTGGGAGACACGGCCTCCTGATATTCGGCCCTCGTGCGCTCATATATCCACTCGGTCTTGACGTTGGAGTCATCCTCTAGTACCATCGGGTTTAAGGATTTTCACCCAGGGACATCTATGGCGCCCCGATGCTTAGTAATAATATTTTCGGTATACAATCCAGCCAACCACGATGTGTCTGTGGAGGCTATGGTCCTGATGTCCCTAGTGCATACAGAAATCACAATCACACTAATGCCAGTGCATGAATCATGCTATCAGACATGCAACAATCCTATGTGTACCGAGTGCTCATGTGGGGTAGCTTCGCCTGTCAGGGAGCCCATAAACGATTTACCTAAAGGCATATGCTCTGATCAGTCACTTCTCATATCAGGCATACATATGATGCGTATGACCATGAATCATAGATTTATACTATACATGTTATGTGGTGATGGGCTCTGATCAAAACGAAGATGGGCCTAGACGGCCTATATGCTACAGGTATGGGCCTATTAATGGGCCCTAGGGAGAGAGTGACAATGCGAACATTTAACCAATATCATCCTTACAATGTGGACATTAAACCATCATTGCTCCTAAGGTACGGCCTGTCATGAATCACATATTGCAATGGGCCTTATATAGATCTTGTTGGGCCTCGACCCAAGGGCCTAAATTCATCAAATGGGCCTAATCACATGAGCCTTGCATACGTCACAATGGGCCTCATAATATGGGCCTTATACAAATCAAGGTGGGCCTCAACAAGAACCACCAATACATCAAGATGGGCCTCGACAATGGGCCTTAAATTATCTCTAAAATGGTTGGACAGTTTGGGTGGAACACATGATCATGATGGAACCCACACTAATGGAGGGTGTGGATTACAACACATACATAAGTGGGTCCTATGTGGGGCCTACCATAATGTTTATTTTTCATCCAACCCATCGATAAGGTCACTCAAACCTGGGGCCCACAAAAATATTTATTTTCCACCCAACCTGGGCCCACTGTATTGTTTATTTACATCCAATCTGTGCATAAGGTCACGTGGACCAGAGCCCACCATAATGTCTATTGACATCCAATCTGTTCACAAGGCCATGTGGACCAGGGGAGAAACTGGGCCCACTATAATATTTATTTGCATCCAACCTGTTGATAGGGTCTGGACCAGGGGCCCACTAGAACGTTTATTTACCACCCAAACTGTTCATAAGGTCACGGTCAGGGGCCCACCGCAATGTGGTTCGCACATCTAGCCCACCCATTATGTGTGTCCCACTTGGCTGAGGGTTCAGACCAAGTTCAGCCGCATCCAAATTTTAAGTCGGCCCCACCAAGTGTTTTTATATGTTTAAGCATGTCTTCACATGATTTTAAATGGTATGGCCCACTTGAGTTCTGTATACAGCTGATTTTTGGGGCGACCTCCTGGTCCGAGGGGACCCATCAAATGCATAGAGTTAATGTTCGAAATGCATCACAGTGGGGCCCACAGTTGGACCCGTGAGGTCCATCCGCCAGCCGTAAGTAGTGCTTGCTGCGTCCTGACAGCAGCAGCGTCAGCTGCTGCTGCTTATTTTTTTTCTACGGTATTTAGTAGGTGGGGACCGCCTTGGACAAATCCGACCTAGCCATTGAATTCCATAGCTTGGGACAAACTCAACGAGTCCAATATGCAGCATGTTGTGGCAAATAAAAGCATCAAGGTAGGTTTTGACGGTTAACCCCACTATTCCTTATAGTATGGCCTGCTCGATTATCGGATTGACTCCATTTTCTGGCTCAACGCTTAAAATAGGCTGAGCAACGGGATAGATGGCGTGGATCGTATACATACATCGAGGTGGAGCCTGCATGAGTGGCCCACCATTCCCTTTATTTTGGCTAGCTCGCTAGTACACTCCCTTGTTAGTTTACACTTCACTTTTAGCCAGCCTCACCATGTCCAACGTCCAGAGACGCTGAACGTCACACATAAAATGGACATCATGGTGGGTCCCACATGCCCGTGGCTCACTTGTTTGATCCACCTGATGTTTATGTTTTCCTTCCATCTGGGCCCGCTAATGGGTTGGATATCCAACACATTCATCCGATGGGTCCCACATGAAAATTTGATTCATGGTGGGCCACACTCACCCCTTCATCATCAACACCATTCAAAGAGAGAGAGAGGTGGTGATAGAGAGGAGGGACCCCGCCACTATGGGCCCTCCATTGATACATCACATACATCGAAATGGGTCCCACCAATAAGTGGGCCCACAAATCATGAAATCAACGGTAGAAACTCAAAGATCACCCACCTCTAGGCCTCCTCTTTGCTCCCTTAGCCTTCAATGCTCCTTACCTTCACTTTTGATGGTGGTTGATGGAATTTTGATGGTGTGGATGAGAGATGAGAGAGTAGGGAAAGTGGGCCACACTTGGCATTTGGGAGGGAGAAGCTTGGACGTATGAAATTTTATTGCTTGGGAGAGAGTTTTTAAGAAATAAGAGAAATGGAGAATTAATAGATGAAGGGATGGGTGGAGTGGTGGTTGTAAGGAGAGGTATGGGTTGGGTTGAAATTTTGGTAAAGGAGGAATAGTGAGGGGAGAGAGAGAGTTGACTTATGAAAAAGGAGGGATGGGTATTGTACTTGAGGTATGGTTGTACTTGACATTGATTGATTGATTGATTGATGAGACATATCGTAGAGATTCTCTCGATATTCGTAACGCGCGGTGTTTCTTCAGAATGAACACAGGCCCACATCTCCTAGCCTGGGTATCGGTTCGGTGCGTAAGTCACGGTGTTGGAACCGCGGCGATGGCACGGTCACTATGATACAAGTTTCAGTTCGAACCAACTTCGGTATGCAGGACCCGGTTTAGGATCGCGCACAAACATCGGATACGGTGAGAAGGTTGGCAGATTCCGACCGAAAGGACCGCGGAAGCCAATGGAACAGTATGGATTAGGACACGAGTCTTACAGTAAAATAACATTCCTATTTTGATGGGGTTGTTTACTTGTTGCTTGTTAGTTAGGTACATAAAATGCATCATGTTGTGGAGCTCTTCACCTACTTAACAGACTTCATTGAATTGAGTATGTCTAACATTCGTCCCACATGGGTTTGACATAGAGGAAAGTGTGAAAAGAACTAGAAAATCAGGGATTGGATTTCTTATTTTTCTTTCTTTTTTTAATAATTGCGGTTGTGGTTGTGGGTGGGATTGGATTTTTTATTTTTCTTATTTTTTTTGAATAATTCCTTACCAAGAAGAATGTAAAATTTTAAAGTATGTTCATTCTTCCTTAGCTTACTTGTATGAGTATCCTTGAAAATTGATTTTATTTATCATCATTTAGTTAAGGTGTATGGGTTCATATGATGTAGACTAAGTGGAACTCACTTATCTGATGGCCAAGATCAAGAGGAAGGGTGACATTGTCATCTCTGTTTTGATAGGATTTTGGATTTTTCAGAAGGTTGTTGTTTACAAGTGTAACATGGTCAGAAAGTTTGTAGTGGTTACTTGTCTACCATTTCATGGAATTCCATTTCCTTTTTCTTTCTTTAGATTTTGATGATCAAAACCTAAGACTAGAAAATGCAGCAAAACCTTTCAAGTTTCAGGTTCTTAATTTCTCCATTTTTGTTTTAGGTTATGTTCCCATTAAAGATAAATTTGTATTTTATTCCCTTAATAATCTATTGTCTTTTTGGTGCTTTCCTGTTCAAGCTTAATTTCAAAGTAAGAAGTTGTAATCTCGAGCTTCAGTTCTCAGAACATTAAGAACTCCACCTTGCTTGCTTTACATTTTTTCTTCATGATGACACTATGCTGAACAATTCTTTAACTGAATAAAAAATTACATATTGTGGTGACACAAGATTGGATAATAAAACTATATTTTTAGGAATAAATGGCACTATACACTTTGTTGCTATATATCATATACTACATCCTTGGGTTTTTTTTTTTTATACCATTGGATCTGGTTATAGCAAAAACTTAATAGTTGATAGTTTACTTTAGCATGTATGATTTTGAACTCGTTCCAAGATCCCCACCCTCGTGTGCGCTAGGTTGCTATTAATGCAAATGGGCAATTGTCTACAAATTTGGGGCCAAACCTTCAAGTTTAGTATCATTAACGAGTGTTGCATGCATTAGCCTCAGCTATGGATGATTTCCAAAATCCTTGAGTACATGTAAGTGGGTTTCTGGCATTGTGGTTCATACTTGATAGAACATTGTCTGGTCATTATCTATTTCTTTTTAGGTACATTGAAAACTATCTATTGTCCAGTCATTATTTATTTCTTTTTTAGGTGGTTGTTAAGCCCAACCGAGTCATTGTGACACTGTCTAAAGCTTCAAAAGGGAATTGGCTTGACTTGCACTTCAACGAAGATAAGGTAAGTGCCGATTTTTCATTTCCTCTTTCTTATTGTAATTACTATGAACAAGAATTAGGAGAAGTCAGCCCCTATTTTAATTTTTCATTTCCTTATCTTGTGAACACAACACACAATCATGTGCTTGTGAACACAACAGACAATCTTTCTTATTACTTATAACAGTAATAGTGGGCTGAAATTTTATAGGATAGCTATAAGACCAGCCATGCTTTATGGGATTAAATGTTGGGCAGCCAAGGAAGAACGCATTCATAGGATGTCATAATAGATGTGTATGATTTCGACCATTTGGTAAGCACTATTTCTATTGAAAAAGAAGTAAGTAATGACTGTCTAGGTGCAAATGTTGATGAAAAAGAAGTAAGCAATGAAGCAGCCCATTCAATCTGATCAATCTACTCCCAGGGGCCACAGATTGCAACCTGGATTTAAACAAAGTTCGAGGTGCCGTCAACAATAGTAACATAATCCTCCAGGTCAGATTGTTGATTAGACCTGATTTTATTTAAATGATCTTGATAATCCATTTATTTAAATAAGTAGACCCGGATGTGCGTCGGAGCTATTCGGATGTTGAGTAGGGGTGTCCCTATAAGGTGGGAACCGCTGTTATGACCATGATGAAGCTTCCCATTTCCTATGGACAGCATTGGAGGGGCCTAGCCATTTGGACAGGCCGTGTTTATATCTGTATTTGCTCGAAATTAATGGAGCAGACCCGGATGTGCGTCGGAGTTATCCAGATGAGCGGGGGTTCGTGGAAGGTGGGAACCGTTGTTATGACCATGATGAAGTTGTCCATTTCCTATGGACAGTATTGGAGGGACTTGGCCATTTGGACAGGCCGTGTTCATATTTGTATTTGTGGGGACCACACCCTAAACCTATAACCTAAACCTATTCTTAATTCCCTAAAGCTATAACCGATAACCTATAACCTATAACCTAAACCTTAACCTAAACCTAAACCTATAACCTAAACATAAACCTAAACCTAAACCTAAACCTAAACCTATAACCTATACTTATAACCTTAACCTAAACTATAACCTTAACCTATAACCTATACTTATAACCTTAACCTAAACCTATTCTTAAATCCCGAAACCTATACTTATAACCTTAACCTAGACTTTAACCTAAACATAAACCTATACTTATAACCTATAACCTAAACCTAAACCTAAACCTTAACCAAAACCTATAACCTATACTTATAACCTTAACCTAAACTGATAACCTTAACCTAAACCTATTCTCAAATCCCAAAACCTATACCTATAACCTAAACTTAAACCTTAACCTATAACCTAAACCTATACTTATAACCTTAATCTAAACTTATAACCGTAACCTAAACCTATTCTCAAATACCAAAACCTATACTTATAGCCGAAACCTAAACCTTAACCTTAACCTATAACCTATACTTACAACCTTAACCTAAACCTATTCTCAAATCCCAAAACCTATACCTATAACCTAAACCTAAACCTTAACCTATAACCTAAACCTATACTTATAACCTTAATCTAAATTTATAACCTTAACCTAAACCTATTCTAAAATCCCAAAACCTATACTTATAGCCGAAACTTAAACCTTAACCTAAACCTAGACCTTAACCTTAACCTATACTTATAACCTTAACCTAATCTTACAACCTTAACCTAAATCTATTCTCAAATCCCAAAACTTATACTTATAACCTAAACCTAAACCTTAACCTTAACCTATAACCTATACCTATAACCTTAACCTAAACTTATTACCTTAACCTAAATCTATTCTCAAATCCTAAAACCTATACTTATAACCTAAACCTAAACCTTATCCTAAACCTAAACCTATACTTATAACCTATAACCTATAACCTAAACCTTAACCTACAACCCAAACCTTAAACTAAACCTAAACCTATAACCTATAACCTAAACCTAAACCTTAACCTAAACCTATAACCTAAACCTAAACCTAAACTTATAACCTAAACCTATTCTCAAATCCCAAAACCTATAACCTAAACCTAAACCTTAACCTATAACCCAACCTAAACCTATACTTATAACCTAAACCTATTCTCAAATACCAAAACCCATAACTAAAACCTAAACCTTAACCAAAATCTATAACCTATAACCTAAACCAAAACCTGTAACCTAAACCCGAACCCAAACCCAAACCCGAACCCGAATCCTTAAACTTTAACCTAAACATATAACCTATAACCTATAACCTAAGCCTATACTTAAACCTAAAACCTAAACCTAAACCTAAACCTATAACTTAAACCTAAACCTATAACCTATAACTTAAGCCTATAACCTAACCCTAACCTAAACCCTATAACCCATAACCTATAACCTAAACTCAAATTCCTAAACCTTAACCTATAGCCCCACCTAACCCTATACTTATAACCTAAAACTATTCTCAAATCCAAAAACCTAAACCTAAAACCTAAATGTATTCTCAAATCCCTAAACCTAAACCTACACCTAATCCTAATCTCAACTCTCTAACCTAAACCTAAACCTAAACTTGACAACCCAAACCTAAACCCGATCCCGAACTCGAACCCGATTTCCTAAACCTAAACCTTAACCTATTCTCAATTCCCTAAACTTATAGCTTATAACCTAAACCTTAACCTAAACCTAAACCTAAACCTAAACCTTAACCTTAACCTAAACCTAAACCTATAACTTATAACCAAAACCTAAACCTAAAACCTAAATGTATTCTCAAATCCTTAAACCTAAACCTACACCTAATCCTAATCTCAATTGCCTAACCTAAACCTAAACCTAAACTTGAAAACTCAAACCTAAACCCGATCCTGAACCCCCTTGTTATAGTACGAGATGTAACAAGAATATGCATTGATTGTGTATTTGAATTTTTTTTAAATGCACCAACTAGAAACGATTTGAGACGACGTTCAATGATACTTTGTTAAATATGAAATTTATGACCTTTAGTAACATGGTTAATTACAAAGAACTACGTAGTGGCTTGATCACAATCTGACTTTTTGGGTACGTAGGCAGCCATTCATAATGTACTAGAATATCGATGTAGCCACAAATTTTTTTCTCCTTTGAATTTTAACAGACTGTATCGGTTGCATTTTTCTCTGTCATACAGGTTGTGGCTATCAAAGATATAATATCATCTCCTTATAGGGAAACATTTAATGATGTGTACAGGTAAATTCATTTTTTCTTATTCCTTATATTGTTTCCCAGTTATATTTGTGTTGGTTTCAGAGTACAGGTAGGAATAGAAAGTGTGGGTCGATTGTGGCCTATAGACAAAGGGATGAGTAAACAACAATATGAATATGGGAGGCCTTCCCCAGGTATCCAGATACTTTTAGATATAATTATGTTATTTTTAAATGTATTAGCTCGAAATTAATGGAGCAGACTCGGATGTGCGTCGGAGCTGTCCGGATGTTGAGCGGGGGTCCTTGGAAGGTGGGAACCACTATTATGACCATGATGAAGCTGTCCATTTCCTATAGACAGCATTGGAGTGGCCTGGCCATTTGGACAAGCCATGTTTATGTATTTACTCGAAATTGATGGAATAAATTCGGATGTGCGTCGGAGCTAACCAGATGTTGAGCGGGGGTCCCTGGAAGATGGGAACCGCTGTTATGACCATGATGAAGCTGTCCATTTCATATGGACAGCATTAGAACGGCCTGGCCAATTGGAGCAGGCCATGTTTATATCTGTATTTATAGGGACCACACCCTTAACCTATAACCTAAACCTATTCTCAAATCCCAAAACCTATAACTACAACCTAAACCTATAACCTAAACCTATAAACTATAACCTAAACCTATAACCTAAACTCAATTCCCTAAACTTTAACCTACAACCTAACCTAAACCTATACTTATAACCCAAACCGATTCTAAAATCTTAAAACCTATAACCTAAACCTATAACCTATAACCTATAACCTATTCTCAAATCCCAAAACCTATAACTATAACCTAAACCTTAACCAAAAACCTAAAACCTAACCTAAACCCTAAACCCTAAACCTAAACTTGAAAACCCAAACTTAAACCCGATCCCGAACTCGAACCCGATTTCCTAAACCTAAACCTTAATCTATTCTCAATTCCCTAAACCTATAGCTTATAACCTAAACCTCAACCTTAACCTATTCTCAATTCCCTAAACCTATAACCTATAACCTAAACCTAAACCTAAAACCTAAAACCTACATGTATTCTCAAATACCTAAACCTAAACCTAAACTTAAACCTGTAACCTATAACCTACACCTAAACCTAAAACCTAAATGTATTCTCAAATCCCTAAACCTAAACCTACACCCAATCCTAATCGCAACTCCCTAACCTGAACCAAAACCTAAACTTGAAAACTCAGACCTAAACCCGATCCCGAACCCGAACCAGATTTCCTAAACCTAAACCTTAACATATTCTTAATTCCCTAAACATATAACTTATAACCTAAACCCAAACCTAAACCTAAACCTATAACCTATAAGCTAAACCTAAACCTAAAACCTAATGTATGCTCAAATCCCTAAACCTAAACCTACACCTAATCCTAATCTCAACTCCCTAACCTAAACTTAAACACAAACTTGAAAACCCAAACCTAAAACCGATCCCGAACCCGAACCCGATTTCCTAAACCTAAACCTTAACCTATTCTCAATTCCCTAAACCTATAGCATATAACCTAAACCTGAACCTTAACCTAAACCTAAACCTATAACCTATAACCGAAACCTAAACCTAAAACCTAAATATATTCTCAAATCCTTAAACCTAAACCTATACCTAATCCTAATCTCAACTCCCTAACCTAAACCTAAACATAAATTTGAAAATCCAAACCTAAACCCGATCCTGAACCTGAACCTGATTTCCTAAACCTAAACATTAACCTATTCTCAATTCCCTAAACCTAAACCTAAACCAAAACCTTAACCTAAACCTATAACCTCTAACCTCAAGCTAAACCTAAAACCTAAATGTATTCTCAAATCCCTAAACCTAAACCTACACCTAATCCTAATCACAACGCCCCAAACCTAAACCTAAACGTAAACTTGAAAACCCAAACCTAAACCTAATCCCGAACCTGAACCCGATTTCCAGACCTAAACCTTAACCTATTCTCAATTCCCTAAACCTTAACCTATAACCTAACCTAAACCTAAACCAATAACCAACACTTATAACCTATACCTATAACCTAAACCTAAGCCTAAAACCCAAACTTAAACCTAAAACCGAAATGTATTCTCAAATCCTTAAACCTAAACCTACACCTAACCTTAATCTCAACTCCCTAACCAAAACTTAAACCTAAACTTGAAAACCCAAACCTAAACCCGATCCCGAACCTGAACCCGATTTGCTAAACCTAAACCTTAACCTATTCTCAATTCCCTAAACCTATAGCTTATAACATAAACCTAAACCTAAACCTAAACCTATACTCTATAACCTAAACCTAAACCTAAAATCTAATATATTCCCAAATCCATAAACCTAAACCTATACCTAATCCTAATCTCAACTCCCTAACCTAAACCTAAACTTGAAAACCCAAACATAAACCTGATCCCAAACTCGAAGCCGATTTCCTAAACCTAAACCATAACCTATTCTCAATTCCTTAATCCTATAGCTTATAACCTAAACCTAAACCTAAACCTATAACCTATAACCTAAACCTAAAACCTAAATGTACTCTCAAATACCTAAACCAAAACCTACACCTAATTCTAATCTCAACTCCCTAACCTAAACCTAAACCTAAACCTAAACATCCCGAACCCGAACTCGATTTCCCAAACCTCAACCTTAACCTATTCTCAATTCCCTAAACCTATAGCATATATCCTAAACCTAACCCTAAACCTAAACCTAAACCTAAACCTATAACCTATAACCTATAACCTAAACCTAAAACCTAAATGTATTCTTAAATCCCTAAACCTAAACCTACACCTAATCCTAATCTCAACTCCCTAACCTAAACCTAAACCTAAACTTGAAAACCCAAACCTAAACCCGATCCCGAACCCGAACCCGATTTCTTAAACCTAAACCTTAACCTATTCTCAATTCCCTAAACCTATAGCTTATAACCTAAACCTAAACCTTAACCTAAACCTAAACTTAAACCTATAACCTATAACCTAAACCTAAACCTAAAACTTAATGTATGCTCAAATCCCTAAATCTAAACTTTAAAACCCAAACCTAAACCCGTTCCCGAACTCGAACCCGATTTCCTAAACCTAAACCTTAACCTATTCTTAATTCCCTAAACCTATAGCTTATAACCTAAACCTAAAACTAAACCTAAACCTAAACCTATAACTTATGACCTAAACTTAAACCTAAAACCTAATGTATTCTCAAATCCCTAAACCTAAACCTACACATAATCCTAATATCAACTCCCTAACCTAAACCTAAACCTAAACTTGAAAACTCAAACCTAAACTCAATTTTCTAAACCTAAACCTTAACCTATTCTCAATTCCCTAAACCTATATCTTATAACCTAAACCTAAACCTAAACCTAAACTTATACTCTATAACCTAAACCTAAACCTAAAATCTAATGTATTCTCAAATCCATAAACCTAAACCTACACCTAATCTTAATCTCAACTCCCTAACCTTAACCTAAACCTAAACTTGAAAACCCAAACATAAACCTGATCCCAAACCCGAACCCGTTTTCCAAAACGTAAACCATAACCTATTCTCAATTCCCTAAACCTATAGGTTATAACCTAAACCTAAACCTAAACCTATAACCTATAACCTAATTAATGTACTCTCAAATCTCTAAACCTAAACCTACACCTAATCCTAATCTCAACTCCCAAACCTAAACCTAAAACTAAACTTCAAAACCCAAACCTAAACCCGATCCCGAACCCGAACCCGATTTCCTAAACCTCAACCTTAACCTATTCTCAATTCCCTAAACCTATAGCTCATAACCTAAACCTAACCCTAAACCTAAACCTAAACCAAAACCTATAACCTATAACCAAAACCTAAAACCTAAATGTATTCTTAAATCCCTAAACCTAAGCCTACAACTAATCTTAATCTCAACTCCCTAACCTAAACATAAACCTAAACTCGAAAACCCAAACCTAAACCCGATCCCGAACCCGAACCCGATTTCTTATCCTAAACCTTAACCTATTCTCAATTCCCTAAACCTATAGCTTATAACCTAAACCTAAAACTTAACCTAAACCTATAACCTATAACCTAAACCTAAACGTAAACCTAAAACTTAATGTATGCTCAAATCCCTAAACCTAAACTTGAAAACCCAAACCTAAACCCGATCCCGAACCCGAACCAAATTTTCTAAACCTAAACCTTAACCTATTCTCAATTCCCTAAACCTATAGCTTATAACCTAAACCTAAACCTAAACCTAAACCTAAACCTAAACCTATAACCTATAACCTATACCTAAACCTAAAACCTAATGTATTATCAAATCCCTAAACCTAAACCTACACCTAATCTTAATCTTAACTCCCTAATCTAAACCTAAACCTAAACTTGAAAACCCAAACCTAAACCCAATCCCGAACCCGAACCCGATTTCCTAAACCTAAACTTTAACCTATTCTCAATTCCCTAAACCTATAGCTTATAACCTAAACCTAAACCTAAACCTAAACCTTAACCTAAACCTATAACCTAAATGTATTCTCAAATCCCTAAACCTAAACCTACACCTAATCGTAAACTCAACTCCCTAACCTAAACCTAAACTTGAAAACCCAAACCTAAACCTGATCTTGAACCTGAACCCGATTTCCTAAACCTAAACCTTAACCTATTCTCAATTCCCTATACCTATAGCTTATAACCTAAACCTATAACCTATAACCTAAACCAAAACCTAAAACCTAATGTATTCTCAAATCCCTAAACCTAAACGTACACCTAATCCTAATCTCAACTCCCTAACCTAAACTTAAACCTAAACTTGAAAACCCAAACCTAAACCCGATCCCGAATCCGAACCCGATTTCCTAAACCTAAACCTTTACCTATTCTCAATTCCCTAAACCTATACCTTATAACCTAAACCTAAACCTAAACCTTAACCTAAACCTAAACCTAAACCTAAACCTATAACTTATAACATAAACCTAAACGTAAAACCTAAATGTATTCTCAAATCCCTAAACCTAAACCTACACCTAATCTTAATCTCAACTCGCTAACCTAAACTTAAACCTAAACTTGAAAACCCAAACCTAAACTCGATCCCGAACCCGTACCCGATTTCCTAAACCTAAACATTATCATATTCTCAATTTCCTAAACCTATAGCTTATAACCTAAACCTAAACCTAAACCTAAAACCTAAATGTATTCTCAAATCCCTAAACCTAAACCTACACCTAATCCTAATCTCTAACCTAAACCTAAACCTAAACTTGAAAACCCAAACCTAAACCCGATCCCTAACCCAAACCCGATTTCCTAAACCTAAACCTTAACCTATTCTCAATTCCCTAAACCTTAACCTATAACCTAACCTAAACCTAAACCTATAACCTGCACTTATAACCTAAACCTATAACCTAACCCTAAGCCTAAAACCCAAACCTAAACCTAAAACTGAAATGTATTCTCAAATCCTTAAGCCTAAACCTACTCTTAATCCTAATCAAACTCCCTAACCTAAACTTAAACCAAAACTTGAAAACCCAAACCTAAACCCGATCCCGAACCTGGACCCGATTTCCTAAACCTAAACCTTAACCTTAACCTATTCTCAATTCCCTAAAGCTATAACCCATATACTATAACCTATAACTAAAACCTAAACCTTAACCTAAACCTATAACCTAAACCTAAATCTTAACCTAAACCTAAACCAAAACCTATAACATAAACCTTAACCTATAACCTATAACCTCTAACCTAAACTTATAACCTATAACCTAAAACCCAAACCTAAACCTAAACCTCAACCTATAACCTAAACCTAAACCTACAACCTAAATGTATTCTCAAATCCCTAAACCTAGACCTACACCTAATCCTAATCTCAACTCCCTAACCTAAATCTAAACCTAAACTTAAAAATCCAAACCTAAACTCGATCCCGAACCCGAACCCGATTGCCGTAATAATGTAGCCCAATCACATGGCAAGAAACAAGAACGTATCCCTTTTAACACATGCCCCTTTTTACAAAGCTTTAATTTTTGTTGTTATTTCTATTAACTTGAATTGTAGCCCAATCACATGGCAACAAACAATAATGTATCCCTTTTAACACATGCCCCTTTTTACAAAGCTTTAATTTTTGTTGTTGTTTCTATTAACTTGAATTGAAACACTTTTTTGCATTATTTGTTTGCATTAGTTTTATTTTAATGATCAGTTTTATTTTAAAAAAGTGTCCACTTTTTTTGAAGAAGTTTATGCAATTCTTCATGATTCCGAATTATAATGTTTTGTTGGTTTAATATTTATTTATTTTAGATGAAAGACAAAAAGAAAATTGTTGCTGATTTTTTTCTTTTTTTTTTTAATTTATGATATTAAACTTATATGTATTTATGCATGGATGAATGTAATGTGGATAAGATTGTTTGTGTTTGGATAGATGTAGTTTATGTTTGGATGAATGTAGTTTATGTTGGATTTACGTAGTTTGGTTTAGATGGATGTGAATGTGAATATGATAAAATATATTATATAACAGGTGTATATCAGGAAGAATACGATGAAATATATTGTAACAGGTGTATATTAACCCTCTCAAATTTGAAAATGTGCTTTGAAGGCTCATAAGGGACGGTCCATGATAGTCCTTTTTAAGGACGGTCCATGGCTGTCCTTTGAAGGTTCATAAGAGACGGTCCATGACAATCCTTTTTAAAGACGGTCCATGACCGTCCTTTTAAAGAACGACCATGAAGGCTCATCAGAGATGGTCCATGACAGTCCTTTTTAAGGACAGTCCATGGCTATCCTTTGAAGGCTCATCAAAGACGGTCTATGAAAGTCCTTTTTAAGGACGGTCCATGGCCGTCCTTTGAAGGCCCATAAGAGACGGTCCATGACCGTCCTTTTTTCGTCAATAAAAATGATAGTTTTCAACCGTCCTTTAAGTAATACGACATGTCAAAATTTGATGGCCCATACGATTGGTTATTTGAGATGATTTGGGACCATCCTTTTTTCACTGTTTTAGCGTAGTGCCACTCTCATACGCATCATATGCATGCTTAGTTGAGGTATGATTGGCCATGGTTGTGCCATTGTGTAGGACATGTTGGTATCTCCCCGAGGGATTGTGTTTTTCCCTCTTGAGCACGATGGATGCTTGAGATTATTGCATGGGTGATTGTGTGATTCATACATCTAGCATTGCATAGCATATGGATATCCACCCTTGCTTCATTAGGACCGTAACCTCCACATGTATATCATGGATGGCCGTGTGTGAACACCGAAAATGATACTTGAGCATTTGGGGTGCATAGGATTTCCCTGGGTGAAAGCCCGTAAACCTTCACGGTACCGAGGAGATGCTTCAACGCCTCAATCGAGTAGAAATCATGAGCGCCCAAGTGCTTTATACCGTTCAGCCGCAACTCCCACTGTTGTGAGGTTGGTTGAGATGGGGTTTGGCCTTACCGGCCTAAGTGAGGGAGCATAGCTAGGCTAAGTCTGACCAGCCCATAAATGGGTTTGTTACCGTTGAGCCTTACTAGTGATTGGTTGTCCACAGGTGGGTAGTGAGGTTTCCTACGCTTGTTTGATTATGTGGGTCTTGGAGAGCGGCAATCATCCTGCAGTGTATTTGACCCCAGTAGATTCTTTATGATAGAACTATACTTGATGTGTGGATTGGATATGAGGACTAGTATTACTTCGCATTGCATTGGCATCGACTGTATAAGCCTTATGTTATATCGCTTTGGTATGACGCCTAGTACTCATTTATTACATTGCATAGCCTTATTACGGCTTGCTACATTTATAGCTTAGCCTAAGTACGACTAGTATCATTCATGTTTCCTTATGCATTCTCCCCTATCTTCTTCTAAGCACCATTGTCACACACCTTCACCGCCCTCTAAGCTTTCTATATGCTTATGCACGATTGATGCGTGCAGGAGATTGTAGGTCGGTGCAGTAACGGTGGTGTAACACCCCGTACTTTTCTGTACTTGGGTGTTACCATGAGAACCCGACTCAGTATAAATACAACCCCGATTTATGTGAACATTCATACTCTGGCCTAAATCCTACCGTCGAGATGGTAGAGCAACTATGAGGTTCGAGATCTACCATCCAACTACTATGTAGGGGAATCTAATTTTAGGTGATCGTCAGATCTAGAACTATGGATCTACCTCAAGTTAGATGGGTGGCTTATCTTAGGTTGATACCCAAATGATTCATTTTAAATGTGATGTAATCGTATATATATATATATACTATAATACAAGGTAACTGTATAATTATTCGTAATAATACATATGTTACACGAATTATTCAATCATGTATATTATTTAAACTATATATAAAATAAATGATATACAAACACATTATTGTATATATTAACTAACATTTACATTTTTATAATTTTAAGCTATAGGTTATAATATCATACTATATATAAAATATATATCACTTAATATTAGTTTTACTATACTATAAATGCATATTTAATAAATAAAAAATAAAAAATATATACATTATAAGTATTAATGATTGTAAATAAATACTTATCAATAACTAACAATATATTATACTAAACAAATATGTATATATATTTCTATTGTATAATTTAAAATGGAAAGTGGCCCTGGGTGGCCCGCTAGCTAGATGAATGGTGCTGATCACAGGTGTGGACCATGTTCTACCCAAAATCAATGACAACAAGCACTTAATGGCCATGATTCAGATGATACGGCCCACCTAAGACTTGGATCTGCTCCATACTCTGGATTAGGCCCTAAATCTGGCTGAAAAAAATGATGTACGGTCTGGATTAGATCACAGACATCATGGTGGACCCCACATGGGTGTGCATATGCACGGTTGGTGCACACCCGTGGTGCACCAAATTGGGTAGACCGGTCAAACCGCGTCTGACCCGTGAAAAACCAAAAGGGAAAAGGATTCCCTCTTTTTTTTTCTTTTTTTGAATTTTGTCCACCGAAACAACAGACGGAGAGAGATCCCGTCTCATCGGATTGTGGCCCACCATCATGGATCTTTTGCTTGATCCAAACCATCCATTTCAATTAGAAGAGATGGACGACCAGGATGGCAGTTGATCCAGCCATTGGAGTTCACTCGGGTGCGAGCTGTCTGCACCCTCTAACTGTAACAGCATTGAGACAAGCTGAGTTCACTCGAACTCGAGATCGGTTCATGTTCGATTTTTGTTGCTGACTTAACTTGAGAAAGGAAGAAGAACGTGAGGAAGGAGAGGTGCGCTTGCTGCTAGTCTACCACCGACTCAGCAACTGACTTTGGGTTGAACCAACTAAGGGAGAAGAAGAGAGAGGAGGTTGGGGCTGCTGAGTTGAGCCCAGATTGACTCAGTCCAGGTTGTTGTAGGACGTCCCAGCAACAGACCGCATTGGGCAGTTGTGTGCTCGTCCCCGGAAGCTACTGAGTCCGACTCAGTTCAAGCCAAGGTGAGAATATGATCCTCTCTAGTTCAGCAGAGGGGAGAGAGATGAGGGCGAGTTTCAAGAACTCAATAAGTTGTTTCCCTTTCCACTTAGCTCTTGGCCTGTATGCATTACTGATCCCCTGTATCTACACTTAGCTTGGGCATGGGCTTTAGATGACCTTTGGTTGTGCTGAGTTAATTAAATCATGTGTGATTAGCCAACAGTTTAGCAAACTCCATCTAAAACTGAGTTTATGAGCCATTTTGCACCTAGAGCCCTATCCTGTCACTAGATCATCGACCTAATTTGGGCTCATTTACAGTAGAGCTTGACTCATTTTTGGGATGTCCTTTAGGTTATGTTTCTCAATGGAGATGGTATGGATAATTGTTTTATGAATCGGACTTGAGTTTTGAGATTGGGTTGAGCTAAGTCACACTCGTATTGCACCAACTAACAAACTTGCCAACTTAATGCACTTCGTGGGGTCTTGAGGAGACCCGATCGATTGAGCTTTATTAAGGTTCCATCACTGTAGGAGGCCTTGCCTTGAGGGTGGGTATGATTATCTGACCAACTATCTCAAAGCTCCAAAATTTTCACGTTGAGACTTGCCTACTTGATCAAGTAAAATCAAATCATCCCTAAGTTAATACCAAGGTGAGCCGACTCTCTAGTCACCTTCTATTAGTATAAATAAATAAATAAATAGCTATGTTATTTATCTTCTTGTGTTGGTTGAGTGTAGGTATTTAGTAGAGGCTACCTTAGATCACTCTCGTTGAAGTCAAGTAGGTGTGAACATTGCGATTGGATTCAAGTCGATTACATCTAATAATTGATCAAAGGTGAGGACTCACACTTTGAGCTTCCCACTTAAATTCATTAACTAATAGATGATGCCTTAATTCGTTCCATTCAGTATCTTCTAAGTTACTTGATTTTGCTACTTAACTTATTATGTGAATATGTGAATATGATAATGTGCGCACCTAGTTTTTGTGGAAGATAATGAACATATCTCTTTAATTATAACATGCATAAACGATTTTGTGATAACATGCTATCTTTAGTCGTACATTGTTAATTAACTATATGTTGGTCGGTTGCGATTGAGTGATGTAATGAATGAACCTGTCCTGAACTCACCAGCTTGCGGTTTATATATCACACCTTGCCTTACATGGCTTGGACCGCATGCTCGCCCTACGTGGCTTGGATCGTCTAATTGCCCTTTGTGGCTTTGATGGGTCATTGGTGCCCTTTTGTGGCTTGATGGTTGTATTTGCATATCTTCTTGGTTTCCTAGCCATCTTATGGTGTTCAGTCGTATCATGATTTTTGGGTGGAGCAGGTGTTCACTTAGCGATTTTCTAGCCATCTTACGGTGTTCACATACGATATGATTTTCGGGTGGTCTAGAGTTTGTATGTTGTTTGTCTCTTCATCTTGCGGTGTTCAGTCACACCATGATTTCCGGGTGGAGTGGATGTTCTCTTAGCGATTTCCTAGCTATCCTATGGTGTTCATGTACAATATGATTTTTGGGTGAAGTGGATGTTTGTATGTTGATTTCCTAGTCATCTTGCAGTGTTCAGTCATACCATGATTTTTGAGTGGAGTTAAAGTTCGCTTATCGATTTTTTTGCCATCTTGCAGTGTTCACGTACTATATATTTTTTGGGTGGTCTAGAGTTTGTATATTGATTGTCTCTTCATCTTGTAGAGTTCGGTCATACCATGATTTTCAGGTGGAGCTGAAGTTTGCTTATCGATTTTCTAGCCATCTTGCCGAGTTCACGTACGATAGGCTTCTCGGGTGAAGTAGAAGTTTAAAGGTTGATTTTCTATTCACCTTATGAATTTCACTTGTACCATGATTTTCGAGTGGAGCTGAAGTTCGCTTATCAATTTTCTAGCCATCTTGCAGAGTTCACATACAACATGATTTTGGGTGTAATAAAAGGTCGTATGATTGAGTGTTTGATTTTCTGAATGTATTCCTTTATATTGCGATTGCTACTATATTCAGCTTATGATGAGATTCTGTTGATTTGCTAAGTTTTTGAGTATATGTTCATGATTATGAAGTGCCCTATTTAATATATCCATTTTCATGGGTTGCGGTCTATATTAGATTATGAATAATGAGTGTGCAATCTTGGAGGGTGCTCCTCACTGCGATAGTCATTGGCGCTATCAAATCGTAACAGTTAATGTAGGTGTAGAGCGAGCCGACGTTGTTCATTGGGTCTCTAGAGCAGATTGGTTATCTGGGGAGCTAGGCAGGGTCCCTGTGGCACATATTGAGTTCCACCATTACATGATAGGTTTTTGGTTTTTGTTATTAATGAACTTTATATTTATGATTGTATAAGTCTTGTTTGGGCGCTACATTTGAAATTTTGTAACGATCAGAATGTTTTTATATAATGCACAGTTTAATCTAGCTTCGTTGCTGTTAACTCTAATTAATGATAAACGGTTCAAATTTACACCGGATTTTATAAGCTAACACTCGGATTTTTAGAAAACGGGTTATATACTCGGGTCCTGAAAATACGGGGCGTTACAGTTGGGGCATTGGATTAGAGTATGCTGAGGACCCATTGTACACTTTTCTCTTTCTTTCGTACCTTATGTATTTTCTTTTGAGCCTCACGTACCTATAAAAGTTCAAATTTCTAGCAGATTTTGTAATGCGTTCCTATGGTTACTTTCTAATATTACTGTGTTATGATCTTAGGTATGATCTATCGGATTAGATTTATGCTATGAAAATCCTCCTTGTAAGATTTCAAGATCGAAACCTGAGGCAGGAGCCGAGAATGGGGTACTACAGATGCTGTTGTGGTCGGAACCGGCTATCGGGTTCTTTGAGAGTTCGGTCACCAAGTCTGGAGCGTGATAGACGAGATCATTCCATAAAGGAAGAGGGACTAGACAAGATCAGTGAACATTGTTAGAACGGTGACTGCAGGTATAAATGTATGCTTTTCCATGGCTTAGCCCACCCAGTTATGGTTGGCTGGTCTAGCGATCATGGTGGGTGCACCTTTTGGATAGATTGGATGTCATAAAGGTACCAGGTTGGCCCTAAAAACTCCCCTTTCTAGTGTAAAGGTCAACCTGGTCCGGTTCACTTAATTCAGAATTAATGAGGGTCTTTGCGCCATAACCTGGCGCCATAACCCGTTTTTCATTATTTATGACCAGAGAGAGAGAGAGAGAGAGAGAGAGAGAGAGAGAGAGAGAGAGAGAGAGAGAGAGATGGCAGTTTCCTTTTGGGCAGCAAAGACGGCTCCACATGCGAGCATGATCTTTGTTCAGCTTAGTACAGCAATTTATGTAGTGCTGAGCAAGGTCATACTCATACAAGGAATAAGCTCCACAGTCTTTCTAGCCTACCAATTCTTGTTAGCCTCGATGGTCATGGGAGCATTGGCACTCTTCACTGAAAGGTGAGAAAAATTCTTCTGGGGTTTGCCTAAAATATAAAACACGTAGAAAAATTCATTTGGGTGTTTGGGTACTTTCAATTGGTATAAGCTTGAAAAGAAGAAACGAATGCCATTCTTTCTTTAATATTCATCATGTATTAATTCGGATGCAGAAGGAACAGGCCTCCTCTCACAATATCTATCTTATGCTGGATTTTTCTACTAGCTTTACTTGGGTATGTAAAATCTCTCTCTCTCTCTCTCTCTCTCTCTCTCTCTCTCTCTCTCTCTCTCTCTCTCTCTCTCTCACCACTAGCACAAACAATGATGGTCCCGCAATAGGAGCCGCCTTATAGTGGGCCACTGTAAGAAATTTGGGCCGATGGATGTTTATCACGATCACCGAAAAGTTTTTCTCCGCTACTCGTGTCTTGCTATCTAAGCCACAACGGCCAGTGGAAGTTGTGCCCTTTAGATGGATTCTGATTACCCGATCAATTGCTGGATTTCTTAGTTTGAAAACCACCAGGTCAACCTGGAACTCGCCGCAAGGCCCCTAGTCACTCGGTCAAGAAATCCAGGTAGGTCCCTGCTCATAAGCGACCCAGCTCTGGTTTCTCAAGGCCACTCCTGACTTGGTCGACTCGGTCAACCGAGTTGTGAAAATGGTATTTTCATTATTTGAAGATTAAGAAGTAGAACAAGATGACTGGTGGTGATGGTGGTGGAGCAAAAAGGAAGAAGATAGGAAGTTTCTGTTTGAATGGCTTGGATAACCCGTTGATAGCAATAAGTTAGATTATATGTATGTTTAGTTTGTACATGAAAAATAAATGATGCAGGGACGGATGTGATGATGTCGATTACCATCTTTCTCAAGGGGATAATTACTCCGAATCTACGGAGCTTCTCTAGACTCCTCATAGATGTTCCTCGAATTCCTGAGGAATTTATTTTTTAAAAAAAAAATTTCTAATAAATTCAAAAACATATTGATTAATAATAAAAAGAAATTTAAATCCTTTAAACAGTGATTCCAAACTTAGTAAGAAGTTTTAGAATCAAACTCCAATTCAAACTCCCTAAAAAATATGACTTACTATAAATAGTAAACTTACCATTTATAAAAGGGTCATGATTGCTACTTGACTTCATGGTGTTTTGCCAAAAGTAATAATTATCCAATTTGGCCTAAACATGTTATTCTCCTAATTTTTCTAAGCCCTTCTCATGTTGGGCACGATTCCTAAATCTTAAAGGATGAGGAGTTATACCAAACTAAAATTACTATAAATAGTAAAAAACAAAATTAAAATGAACTTTCGACCGTCAATTTGAAGGATGCTTGCAAATTCAATGTGGGTAACCCGGCATAGTGAGGTTGGGTGGCTAAAGTAGCTTCTCCTACCCCAGATTCATATATGGTACATTGAATAACATATTCTGGTTTGTGAGATATGCATGTTTTAAGGTTCCGACAGTCCTAATCACTTTCGCCTCCTATTGGGCCTCCTATAGTCCATCTTGGACATAAAAGTGACCGAGACCTGCTCTACATCAGTAAATGTACATATTGTACATAGCTATATGGTTAGATACATGTCTATTTATCATATCTCAACGGATCTCCAGAGATCTCCCACCTATTTAAAATAGGAAAATTGACCGTACTGGCCTCGATATATGGTCAAATTCCTTAAAGAGATTCAACCTTTCAAATATTCCGAGGGTGGCCTTCTGACAAGCCTCCAAAAATTACTTGGACCATAATGCCCTTTCTCCTTGGTTTAGTAGATGTACGGTTTTTCAGTGAATAATAAGTTATGTCATATTTATGACATGTATGGAACCCTTTTTTGGGCTTGGGCAAGGCCCAACTCATAGGGCCCACACTGATGTATGTGTATAATCAATGCCACCCATCCTTCTTGCCATGTCATTTTAGGGCTAGGACCCAAATATCAACTTGATTTGGTGCTCGTGTGGCCCACGTAATGGAAAATAATAGTGATTGTTGAAACTTTCTATGCTCACTATATTGTTTGTTAGAAGTAGACACTGCCAAAGTCAGGACATTTTAGGCCCATGACAAGGTGGATGCATCAGATCACCTCATTGTGGGCCTTAGGATATGGTACTAATGGCTAGGTAGTAAAGGAAGTGAACACATTGAAAGCCACAATCCATACATTATGACAACCATGACCCATATAACATGTCTACTACGACTCATGCAAACCACGACCCATATGGGCCCACATTGATGTATGTGTATAATCCATGCCGACCATCCTTTTTGCCATGTCTTTTTATGGGTAAGCCCCAAATATCAGCCTGATCGAATGCTCATGTGGGCTACAAAATAGAAAATAATGGTGACTGTTGAAACTTTTTAGGCTACTGTGATGTTTGTTAGAAGTAGACACTACCCAAGACAGGACTTTTTGGCCCCACGGCAAGATGGCCGACAAGGTGGATGGATCGGATCACCCCATTGTGAGCCTTAAGCTATGATACTAATGGTTTGGTAGAAAAGGAAATGAACCCGTTAAAAACCACAATCCATACAACATGACAACCATGACCCATATAACATGACAATTACGACCCATGCAAACCACAACCCAAACAGGCCCACATTAATGTATGTGTATAATCCATGCCGCCCATCCTTTTTACCGTGTCATTTTAGGGATAAGGCCCAAATATCAACCTGATCCAGCGCTCACATGGGCTATAAAATAGAAAATAATGGTGACTATTAAAACTTTCCTAGCTCACTATGAAGTTTGTTAGAAGTGGACACTGCACAAGTCATCGCTTTTTGAGCCCACGGAAAGCTGGCCAACAAGGTGGATGGATCGGATCACCCCATTGTGGGCCTTAATGTATGGTACTAATGATTTGATAGAAAAGGAAGTGAACACGTTGAAAACCACGATCCATACAATATGACAACCATGACCCATATAACATGGCAACTACGACCTGTGCAAACCACGACCCAAATAGGCCCACATTGATGTATGTGTATAATTCATGCCACTCATCCTTTTTGCCATGTCATTTTAGGGCTAGGGCCTAAATATCAGCTCGATCTAGTGCTCATGTGGCCCATAAAATAGAAAATAATTGTTACTGTTGAAACTTTCCAGGCTCACTGTGATGTTTGTTAGAAGTGGCTGCCCAAGTTAGGACTTTTTGGGCCCACGATGAGCTGACCTACAAGGTGGATGGATCAGATCACCCCATTGTATGCCTTAAGCTATGGTATCGATGGTTTGGTAGAAAAGGAAGTGAACACGTTGAAAATCACAATCCATTCAACATGAAAACCATGACCCATATAATATGGCAACTACGACCCATGCAAACCACGACCCAAATGGGTCACAGTTGTATGAATCATAGTTGTCATGTCATATGGGTCGCAGTTGTCCTGTTATATGGTCGTAGTTGTATGAATCACAATTGTCTTATTATATGGGTCGAAGTTATTGTGTTATATGAGTCGCAGTTGTCCTGTTATATGGGTCACAGTTGTCATTTTATATGGGTCGCAGTTGTTTTGTTAAATGGGTCGTAGTCGTCCTGTTATATAGGTCGCAGTTGTATGGATCGTAATTGTCATGTTATATGGGTCGTAGTTGTCATGTTATATGGGTCGCAATTGTCCTGTTATATGGGTCACAGTTGTATGGATCGTAGTTTTCATGTTACATGGGTCATAGTTGTCATGTTATATGGGTCGTAGTGGTCATGTTTATGGGTCGTACTTGTATGGATCGCAGTTGTCATGTTATATGGGTCGCAGTTGTCCTGTTATATGGGTCATAATTGTATGGGTCACAGTTGTCATGTTATATGGGTCGCATTTGTCCTGTTATATGGGTTGCAATTGTATGGATCGCAATTGTCTTGTTATATGGGTCACAATTATCTTATTATATGGGTCGTGGTTATCATGTTATATATGGTCGTAGTTATCATTTATATGGGTCGTGGTTGTAATGTGACGTGTAGAGTTCATAAGGGTCGAGGTTGCCATGTGATGTGGACCCCACCTGAATGTATATGTTTAATTCACACCATCCACCACCTTCACCATATTATTCTAAGTTATGAGCCAAAAAATAAGAAAGATCCGAGTCCCGAGTGGACCACACCAAGGGAAATAAAGTCTCACCGTTTAAACTATCTAAGGCCTACTGTTGTGTGTGTATGGGTCGTGATTTGCACGGGTCATAGTCACCATGTAATATAGGTCATGGTTGTCATGTTGTATGGATCGTAGTTTCCATGAGTCATAGTTGCCATGTTATATGGGTCGTGATTGTCATGTTATATGGAACTTGGTTTACACGTGTTTACTTCCTTCACTACCTAAGCATTGGTACCATAGCCTAAGGCCCATAATGGGGTCATCCAATCCATTTACCTTATTGGCCAGCTCGCTGTATGCCCAAAAAGTCCTGATTTGGGCAGTGTTCACTTCTAACAAACATTATAGTGAGCCTGCAAAGTTTTAATAGTCACCATTATTTTTTATTTTGTGGCCCACACGAGTGCTGGATCAGGCTGATATTTGGGCCCTTCCCCTAAAATGACATGACAAAAAGGATGGGTGGCATGGATTATACACATACATCAATGTGGGCCCATTTGGGTCATGGTTTGCATGGGTCGTAGTTGCCATGTTATATGGGGTTGTGGTTATCATGTTGTATAAATCATGATTTTCAACGTGTTCACTTCCTTTTCTACTAAATTATTAGTACCATAGCTTAAGCCCATAATGGGGTAATCCGATCCAGCCACCTTGTCGGCCGGCTCGCCGTGAGCCCAAAAAGTCCTAACTTGGGCAATGTCCACTTCTAACAAACACCACAGTGAGCCTTCAAAGTTTCAATAATCACTATTATTTTCTATTTTGTGGCTCGCACGAGTGTTGGATCAGGATGATATTTGGGCCCTGCCCCAAAAATGACACGGCAAGAAGGATGGACGGCATGGATTATATAAATACATCAATGTGGGCCCATTTGGGTCATGGTTTGCATGGGTCGTATTTGCCATGCTATATGGGTCGTGGTTGTCATGTTGTATGGATTGTGATTTTCAACGTGTTCACTTCCTTTTCTAGCAAACCATTGCTACCATATCTAAAGGCTCACAATGGGGTGATCCGATCCATCCACCTTGTCGACCATCTCGCCATGAGCACCAAAAGTCCTAACTTGGGCAGTGTCCACTTCTAACAAACATCATAGTGAGCTTGGAAAGTTTCAACAGTTCCCATTATTTTTTATTTTGTTGCCCACGGGAGCACTAGATCAGGCTGATATTTGGGCTCGACCTGTAAAATGACATGGAAAAAAGGATGGGTGGCATGGATTATACAAACACATAAATGTGGGTCCATATGGGTTTTGGTTTGCATGGGTCGTAGTTGACATGTTATATGGGTCATGGTTGTCATGTTATATGAATCGTGGTTTTCAACGAGCACTAGATCAGACTGATATTTGGGCCCTGGCCCTAAAATGACATGGCAAGAAGGATGGGCAGAATGGATTATACACATACATTAGTCTGGACCCCACGAGTTAGGCTTTGCCCACCCCCAAAAAAGGGTTCCGTACATGTCATTAAATATGACATAACTTTTTATTCACTGAAAAACCGTACAACTATCGATCCGAGGACAAAGTAATTTTCAGAAGCTTGTCACAATGCCACCCTCGGAATAATTGAATGGTTGAATCTCTTTAGAGAATTTAACCATACATCAAGGCCCGTACGGTCAATTTACCATTTAAAATATTCTTGCATTCTCAGGGAAGAATTAACAACCATATTAAAATAATCAACTCGTTGATAGTTATAAATCAATGTAATATACTATTAGATATCATTTGATCCTAATCAACCTATATAATAGCCTATTACTTTGTATCTATGAGAATTTTATGTTCTTATTATGACATGAATAGAGGAGTCTAAATAGCTGGACCAACAATTTGAAAGTCAATCAAATAGCATGGCTAGAGTTTATTGGATATTCAATATTGGAAATTCTACTAAGAGCAGAAATTTCAAGAAAAAATATCCATGGTTTTAAACTTTTATAGAATTTACATTCAAGAGCGGGTTAGGGTGCTATCCAAAAAACGAATTTTGATGCATTTTCTCCACGTTGGTGCAAGTAATTGTGTGCATCGAGCGGTCCTGGAATTTCTCCTGAAGCCCTTTCTTGTGACCGAGCATCCCGTGAAAAGCACTAAAGTTGATTGCGTGGAATACTTTTGCGTGTGTAGAGGTGGCGGATTTTGGAAGAAACCCCACAGGGCACGAAATGTCCGGCACTAAACACGTCTTGATTCTTGTAGTTTTTCGGGGGAATTTAAATATTTTAGAGCTTTGCGAAGCTCATATGCGTGTACAAGTCAGCTATGATGCACACGCCATCACATATGCCAAGGTGCTAGACAGGTGCGGTATCCAAGCCATACATCGGAACAGTAATACTCTGTAGATTTCCTATGCCGAGAATATGGTTAGTCGAATGGTTAGCTGGGCTACACTTAACTCAAGAAATCTACGGTTGAGGAAACATCAGGCAAAGTCTCCGAACCAGTTCACTTTTTTACAATATTATTTTACATTTATCCTTGGGTGGTAACATTTTCACGGTACGGTGCAGGTTAAGTGATGGCTTGGATATTTCACCCGTGTATGCCACAGTGGCAAATGTATTGGCGCGTGCATTGACATACTTGTACACATGTGTGAGCCTTTACAAAGCCCTGAGAATTAAAATATGCTCAGCCTCAAACTAGTGACTTTTGTGGTTTTAGCGGTCACTGGTCGGCTGTCTGTCGGTGGTAGTGAGGATTACGAGGATATTGGGGCAAATTAGTACATAGATGATACAAATAATTGAAACTAAATCATTCAAATTATGGCCACTAATTTAGATGCATCATGAACAAAAAAAAAATATTCATATTTAATTGTTGAAATATCAGATTTTTTGGACATTTATTAGATGGCTAGAAATGAAATATAGCCAATGTTATTATTTCACAAAAAATAAATAAATAAAGTGTCCAAAGATCAAGGAAACAATTGTTCAACTAACCTTATTTTCATCCTATAACTGACAGCATTGAGTTTCATAATTTATCGCTTTTTAATTTGAGTTAATATATACCATTTTTACCATTCCAAAGCACCTGACTATAAGCTTCATATGCCGCGGAGAATAAAAACAACTCCCCTTCTAGCAATAATATCAAATATGAAAGGAGAAGCAGTCTCCGCATCATTAGTGGAGCTGGTAGAGGGGGTGCGGACGTGTGAGTAATGAAGGTTCATTCCGTTGTCTTACCTTCTAAATCTTACCGACTACCAAAAGAAAGACAAGGCGACAACTTTGGCTGATGCAGGGCCCTATATGCGCTCTCAAATGATGAAGACAGATTGCCAGCTAAAAAAATAAAAAGAAAAGAAAAAGTCAGTCGACTAACAACAAAAGCTAAATATAAAATAATCTAAAATGATCACATGCGATCGATTTCAAGGTAATTATTATAGGTTACATGTGATATGCGAATGCCATCTAATCGTCCATTAGATATGACGTTCAATGGTATTTCTAAATAAAAAATTTCAACCTGTTCACTAGCTCAGGTAGGCTGCACGAGGGGGGTGAGATCGAGGAGGGGTCTGCCTTGGAAACTTCGAGATGGAATGCAGGGTTTGAAAGTGCTGGCCATGTGTCATCAAACCCATTTCTCAGGCCATCCCACTAGGCTTAAGCGAGAACGACAACAAGTGAATATACATGTCTCTAGGTATGATTGTACATTGCTACCTATGGTTTGTAACACCTGACTTTTTTTAATATATGGATGAATCTTGGAATTCTTGGAGAACATGGCAGCCCTATATGCATGATTTGAACTTTACACAAACATTAGATATGGCCCTCACATAGCTCGTATTGTGCAGGATGGCTTGGTTTTTGTCAATTTACTGTGCAGAGAAATTTTATCTCAGTTTGACTGGATTCATTTCCGATTCCACTGAAAATTGGGTACATTCTTAGGTTACACGTGGTGAAGATTTGCATGTTTTCGATTAGAACAAAAGGTATAGTTGCTTTGGTTCAGTCCGATCGAGGGTTGCATCTGGTCCGACATATCATGTTACGCAGATTAGTGTATAGCTGCTAATCTTTCCTTAAATGTTGGAATTGGGTAAGAAGGACCACTATAAGCATGAATGTCGTAAGAAGAACGACAAGAAAGGAAAATGAAAGGAGAAGGAAAATGAATCAAATTTCACTGTAGTCGCTTCCGATGGCAACATTGTAATTATTCTTTCAGCAGATTTGATGTTTGTCTCACGGCTACGAGTCAGGACACCGACTACGTGATAGACTCGGGAGCCTCGTTTCATGTAACTCCACACAGGGGCTTCTTCATAAGCTATAAGTCAGGTAACTATGCGACCGTGAAGATGAGAAATTCTAGTGAATCAAAGATCGTAGGGGTCAGTGATATTTGTGTGAAGACCGATGTGGGCTATACATTGATTCTTAAGGATGTGAGGCATATCCCAGACCTTCACCTCAACTTAATGTCGACGGGAAGGTTGGATAATGATGGATATGAAAGCTGTTTTGCTAATGGGTATTGGAAGCTCATCAAGGGTTCGTTGATTGTAGTTAGAGGAAAGAAGTGTTGCACCCTTTACAAGGCAAGTGTCAGTGTATACGAGGGTGGGTTGAACGCAGCAGAAGATTCAACTATTGATATGTGGCACAGGTGTCTAGGCCATATGAGTGAAAAAGGGCTTCAACTACTAGCAAAGAAGCGGCACCTTACAGACGTGACAGGTATACCTCTCAAAACCTATATTGATTGTTTATCAGGGAAACAATATAGAGTTTCATTTGTTAAATATGCTCCTTATGTTAATAAAGTGCATGCATTAGAATTGGTTTATTCTAATGTTTGTAGTCTTATGAGGACAAAAACCTTGGGTGGGGTATTGTATTTTGTTACTTTTATAGATGATGCATCTAGGAGGGTTTGGGTTTATGCTTTGAAATCCAAGGACGAGGTCTTTGGTATGTTTAAGTTGTTTCATGCTATGGTCGAGAGAGAGACAGATAGATCATTGAAGTGCATCTGCATTGACAATGGTGGTGAATACATTGGTGACTTCCATGAGTATTGTAAGTCCCTAGGTATACGGCATGAATAGACGGTTCCCAAGACTCCCTAATATAATGGTGTGGCTGAGCAATTGAATCGCACCATTGTAGAGAGAATCAGATGCATGTTATCCCATGCGAAGTTGCCCAAGACATTATAGGGAGAAGCAATGCACATGGGAGTGTATTTAATAAACAGGTCTCCATTAGCCCCATTGAATGGAGAAGTACTTGAGGTGTGGACTGGACAGGATCCATCGTACAGTCATCTCAGGGTGTTTGGATGAAGGGCATCCGTTCACGTACCAAAAGACAAGAGGTCCAAGCTTGAAATGAAGATCAAGCAGTGTGTATTCTTGGGGTACGGTGATAAAAAGTTCGGTTACAGATTGTAGGATCCGACTGAGAAGAAGCTCGTTAGGAGCAGAGATATGGTTTTCTTTGAAGAACAACGTAAAGAAGACATTTGTAAGCTAGAGAAGAATCAGCCTAGTTCAGGTGAGGTAGAGGACATGGATCCGGTTATTCCTCCCGTGGTGCCTGATGACGAAGGAGTACAACAAGGTGAAGAGGATGAGGGAGTTTCTAAAAAAGATGGACTGGGAGAGCAACCCCCACTTGATCCACCTGTTGAGTCACAGGTGAGGAGGTCATCTAGGGATAAACATCTGTCCAAGAGGTATTCGCCACATGAGTATATTATGCTCACTGATGGGGGAGAGTAAGAAGACTATTCTGAGGACTTAGCTGAGAAGGATAAGGGGGAGTGATTGAAAACAATGGAAGAGGAGATGAGATTCTCGCATAAGAACCACACCTATGATATGCTGATGAAAAACCTGTGTTAGAGGGCTACACAAATGCAGATATGTCAGGTCACATAGACTCCATGAAGTCTACATCGGGGTTCATGTTCACGTTTACAGGGGGAGCGATCTCTTGGCAGAGCAAGCTATAGAAGGTCATAGCATTATCGACCACAGAGGCCGAGTACATTGGGTTATAGAGGCATGTAAAGAGATGCTTTGGATGAAGATGTTCTTACAGGAACTTAGCCTGGAGTAGGAGCAGCACGTGGTCTATTGCGATAGTCAAAGTGCTATACCCTTGAGCAAGAATCCAAGTTAGCATTCCAAGTCAAAGCACATAAAGATTCGGTATCACTGGATCTGGGATACTTTGGAACACGAGGTGTTACAGCTTGAGAAGGTCCACACGGATGATAATGGGTCAGACATGATGACGAAGGCATTGCTCAAGGGCAAGTTTGAGGTTTGTAGAAACCTAGCTGGATTGAAGAAGGAGAATTCCTCTTAAGTCGAAAAGGGAGAGATTTGATGAGATTTTCTTCCTTAGTTTAGAGGAGAGATAGTGCAACTAGTTGAAAATCAGAGTGTTTCATCGCGCTACTCGACCAATCGAGTGGACAGATCGACTAGTAGTGGGTCACTCAACTCAAAGTCCAGTGAACTCAGTTTTCTGGCTCGACCAGTCGAGGGCATAACTTGACCAATCAAGTGAACAGTGCCTTACCAGTTGAGGTCCTAGCTCGACTAATCGAGGGTTATGAAAATTTCTGCGAATTTTGTGCACACTGCATAAATTGGAGGCAATTTCGTAGAGGTGCGAAAGGGAAGTTGCCTAAACTATAAATAGCAGTCCCTAGGGCTTTTCTAGGGTATTGAGAAGTATATTTTAAGGGGTTTCACGACCAAGGTGTGTGTGTGTGAGAGAGAGAGAGAGAGAGAGAGGGAGAGAGAGAGGAAGTTTGTGGAAGAGAGAATTCGCAGTCGACGTCTTAGCGCTTCTACGTCTTCGTGATTGGTGAGATCTTCCCATTTTTCTTTTATTCTCTTATTGTTCATCCGCTCCTGCGTGAGTGAAGAAGGTTTGATCCAAGCGGTGCGTGCTTGTGATCGATTGTAACGTTTTACTTCATAGTTGATTGTTGCTCTGGACTAGGTCCCATGGCTTTTTACCTCTTTGAGGGTTTTCCACGTAAAAATTTCTTATGTCGTGTGGTTTGTACTTTAATTTATTTCATTGCTTTATTATCCCATAATTCTGGTGTTTTTGGGAGGCTAGATCCTAAGATTTTGTGCAACGGCCCCGAGCAAGTAGTGTAATATCTAATGCTTTGATTATACTGGATTTTTGTCACTTTGTGACGTGGTTTTCTTTCCCACAAGGGTTTCCACATAAAATATCTTTTGTTCTATGGTTGCATGCTTTATTGCTTAGTTAGTCTACTTTATTCAAGTATTCTATCTTCATTGAACGTACTTCCACAAAGTGTATAGGATAACAATGGTTTTACATCTGAATTTTTAATACCTATGGTTGTCTAGGTTTGTTGAGGGCTAACAATTTCAACAAAGTGATATAAGAGAGTCAGGTTTAAGGATGTTGAGGAATTCAATAAGATGTCAAGGTTGAAATTCGATATATAAAAAATTGATGAGAAGAATAATTTCAGTCTGTGGCATCAGAAGGTTAAGGATATTATAGTATCACAAGGGTTGAGCAAGGTGTTGTTGGAGACAAAACCGAAAAGGAAGTCATATGATAACTAGAGTGAACTCAATAAGGAAGTTATGAGCACCATCCGTCTATGTCTATGGGATGAAGTCATCTACAACGTTATGAATAAGGAATCTTCCTTAAAGATGTGGAAGAAACTAGAGGATTAATATATGGCTTAGTCCCTCACAAATAAGTTGTTCGTGAAGAAACAACTTTTCAGTCTTCGAATGAAGGATTCAATCTCCTTGAGCACATTAACTCATTTACGAAGGTATTGAAAAGGGTAAGCTTAACAATCCTAGAGGGAGGGTGAATAGGACTATGTCAAATAAAAATAAACTTGCTAAAATAATAAATAAATCAGGAAATAAACTCTCACTAGTATTGAAAAATTAATTCAAACTTAGATAGTAGGACAACCTAAACCCAAAACCTTATTTTACGAACAATCGTAAGGATCAAGATCTCAAACCAAGCAAGAGACAAAAGAGCTATCTATTACAAGCATTCACCACATTTATATAAATAAATTATAACCATTCACCACAAACACCAAGAATTATAGTGGTCCGGTGTGTACACCAACTGTTCTCAAACAGCCAAACCTACTCCACTCCCAATAATCACAAACCACATGATATTGGCTTTCACTATAAACAAAATTTTCAAAGGGTGACCTTAAAACTTGATACAATTGTGATTTTAAAAGCTTATCACAAACAAAAACCCCACACTGAGATTTTTTTGGTTATCTTAGTCAAAACCAACACATGAGATTTTCTGACTATCTCAAAGAAACCAAAAATAAATAAGAGAAATGTACTTATCTTCTCTTTGAAGATGTATTTATTGAAGTAGCCTGTAGAATCACTTCTCTTGAAGTAGAATGTTCAATGTCCAGTAACACAAACAAGGGTTCTGGGTTCTAGATTGATTTTAAATTAATTTAAATCAAAGGTTACTTATTTGAATTCCTCAAGATCTCAAAGAAGAGTAATTAATCTCTTTAAAAAATAATATTCATAAAAAGAGATCAAGGAATTAAATCAAAAAGCTATTTAAACAAAATATTAAAATACCGTGCAATAGCTTGAAGATAGTGGAGACCTCTCTCTCTCTCTTGAAAAAGGCTTTTATTAGCTTAGATGAGTAATTTCGGATTGAGAGAAGGCCTGTATTCATAGGCTGAAAACTTGTTGCTTCAACTCGTCTAAGATCTAACTAATCTTCAAATTTTGGGCGCAATCAAATAAAAATTGTTCTTCAACTAGTAGAAAGCCCTACTCGACTGGTCGAGGGCCCTGTTCGACTGGTCGAGTAAGGGCTTCAACTGGTCGAGAGTGCTAGATTTTAGTTGATGGACTTCAAGTTGAGAAACCCTCGACTGGTTGAAGGTCCTCTTCGACTGGTCGAGTAACTCTCGACTAGTTGAATGTCCTCTTTGACTGGTCAAGAAAGCAACATAAATATCCATTTTTTAGATTTTAAACTTGGACCGGTCAAAGATTTTCTTAAACTAGTCGAGCCACAACTTAGACTAGTCGAACCTAGGCCTAAACTAGTCAAACTTAAGCTTAATCAAAGTATAAAAACCCATATAAGTTTATCTTTTAAAAGCACCTAGGTCTAAGGTCTTTCTAGGGTCTGTTTACCTGAGAAGACTAGACATTGAAGTTTAAAGATTGTTCTTCTTTTTGAATTTTCAATGGAATATAGTAGATCTTTTACTTGAAGTGTATTGAAGGTGGAGCTTAATCTTCTACTTGAAGTGAAGTAGAACTTGGACTCATTTTATCTTGACCTTTTCAACTTTATGACTTATACTTAAGCTTGAACTTTCCAACTTCATGACTTGTACTTCAGTAAGGTTTAGTCTTGAGCTTGATTAACTTCATGACTTAAACTTTCCATCTTAATCTACATTATACGAACTACAACACAAGTTGTTTTTTCTAAAAGAAATTTGACAAACAACAGTGTTCTTTATACAATATAGCACTTACAAGGGTCAGACTGACGATTATGGAAGAACACAATTGGGGAAGAACACAAAGCGATGCTACTTCTAGTATTGCTTCCCACATCATATGACCATCTAGTCACTATTGTGTTCTATTGGAATAATACAGTGAAACTGGAAGAGATCATTCCGGCTCTCGTTTCCTGTGAGATGAGGAAGAATTTGAGCGATGGTGACTCTCCGGCGGAAGGGCTAGTCACGAAATGGGCTAGGGATGTGGAAGATTCTTGTAGCGATATCGGTCTAACAGTAAGAAAAAGTCCAGATCGAAATAGAAGGCAAATGAAAGATGCTTCTATTATATCATAAAGGGGTACTTCAAGAGAGATTGCTAGAAATGGAAGGATGATTTAAAAAATAAAGGAAAACAAAACACAAGTGAATTGGGTAGTGTACAGGAAGAGAGCATGGAAAGAGACCTCCTCTCAGTCTCTTCAGGTATGATTCATCTCTCAAATACATGGATATTGGATTCAAGATGTTCATATTATATATGTCCGAATAGGACTTATTTCGATTATTATAAAACCTATGATGGTGGAAGTATTCTTATGGGGAATAACACAACATGTAAGTGTTGAGAGTTAAATATTGTATATTTATCTCCAATTTTTCATTGGTTTGATCATATATCTTAAGCTAAGATGGTCCTAACTAGTTGATTTTTATTATGTGAGGGAATATTTGGAAGATTGAGATGATTTTGAGCTGATGATGATGTTTAAAGCCCGATCAAGATGATGAAGACTGGTAGGAATCGAGTGTTGAAGACCAATGAAGAAAGTGAGGAAAATCAAGAATTCTCATATGATCGAATAAGGTTCGATACAATCAAGAAATTTTGGAAATTCAAAGTTAGTCGCTGGACAAATTTTCACATTCTTTGATAGGACTTCAATTCCATCGAAGTCCCTTAACGGGGCTCGATGGGAGTCAAACACCTATCTAAGAAAAATAAGGATTTCAAGATTTATTGTTGGACTGTTTTTGGCACTTTTTCAATTCCATCGACAGATCTTCGATCCTATCGAAAGCCATTGAAGACCCTCAATCTTATCGACAGAGGGGGTTAGTGTGAAAGTTCAGAAAATTCTTAAGGTGTTACGAAAGTGGTCGATTTGTACCTATTTAAAGGGGTGTTTTAGACGATTCTAAGTATCAATTTAGGGTTTGATAGAGAGGGAGAGAGAGCAAGTGAAGGCGGAACTTCGGTGGCATCGTTCTTCTTTCCTGATCTTCTGTTTCTTTTTTCTTTTCTTTTTTAAAATTTTCATATAAGAGAGATAGTTATGTATAGGTAATCTCTTTGCTAAGGCTAAGGGGTGAAGCTTCTAGTAAATTTCAATATTTTGGTTTGTTTTAATTCATACATTGGATTTCATGGTGATTATTTAATTGAGTTAGATTTGAATTCTACTTTACAAGATTTTAGGTTGTTTATTTATGGATTCGTTATAAACTCCTGTTATATCGGATGTTTTCATTTTGCAATTTCTTAGCTTAAATACATAAGAAATTAATCTGTAAAATTCCTTAATCGATTATAGACTTTAGGCACAATAGATAATTGAATTCCCTACGATCGATGTTCGAGTACTTCATTATAGAATCATTCAATTAAATTAATATCTATTGGATGTTTATGATTGGTTTATTAGAGTTATCTTCTAATTATATCGAATTGGAATTCAATTATGTTAGTGCATTGATTTGTGCACTTTGTTTGTCAATCACGTGAATCCATGTGTCATGTAGTCAGTTGAGCCATTGAAAGTTGAAGACCAAAGACAGAAGAGGACATGAGCATCAAGGAGTAAAGAATAGATAAATTAGGTGTCTTGGTGACCCTAACCTTGACTAAAAACAACCATTAAACCTCTAGATGATCCTAACCCAATAGGTAAACCTTATTGATCATCCATTAGCATTGGGAGCTTAGTTGAAACATGATAAGTAAGGCTAGAAGAGGTGCGAAGTTGCTAAGAAATTATATGCCCAAACAACAATTTATGTTTCATTCCTGATCCCATTGAGCTATATTTGATCAGTCTTGATTAATTGGACTCAATCGATCGAAGGTACTTAGAAATGTTCAGTAATAAATTACCTATTTTGTGGAATTGCTTGATGCCATTGTTCCATCCTTCGATCCCATCGTAGGGGAATTCGATTGATCGAAGGCATTGCTCGATCAATAGAACCAATCATTTTTCATCCATTTTTTTTTACCATTGAAACTCGATTCCTTTATATAGGGCATTCAGACCTTAGACATTTTAAGGTTTCGTTTTTTTTTTAATGCAAACAGAGACTAGGTGTTTTCCCACTCTTACCATAGATCTTAAACTTCCATCTTAAGAATTTCATGCCAATATTTTTGTGACCATTCACTTTAAAATGTTGATGAAATCTCACCTATTTAGTGATTAGACAATATGCTTATAGTCAAATTTTTGTCTAAACCCTCTAGAAGACCCTTCTACATAAATCCCCTAGGATTACAATATTCTCATGAGTTGTAAGAGATTCATCGATCCTTCCTTGCCTTGGTCACCTCATTGTCACTTGATATGCAAGGCAAACGACCGTAGGAGCTAAAGCATTGGCAACTCATTGGCATCAACAATTGGGGGAGCAATTGGGGAGCTAATTTAAGCACGAGAGAACTTTAAAGAAAAAGCCCAAGCATGGTGCATCAAAGGGTCTCAATTCGACAAGTAAATTTCATTTAGTGAATTCATACTCTCTTTCCATATGTAGGATTCAAGGTAAGAGTTTGTGACCCAAACTCGATATGTTCTTGTGTAGGACCTAAGCTCTTGCATAGGGCTGAATTCACTGAACACGAGTGTTTACATGTTAGTCTCCGTGGGAGATTCCGATGGGAGTAAACATTGGGCATTAATTAGGACCATGGTTGTCGGTTAGCCGATAGAAAATGAACTACAGCCTCTTATGGGAGCCTCTGGTGGGAGTGTATGCTAAGTAAGTCTTTGTGTAGGCCACTGACATGAGTGTGTATGTGGTAAGTCCTTGCATAGGCAATGACATGGGTGAGTACATGCTAGGTCCATTTTTTGTTCTGTAAAGGTCAAAGGTGAACCTGATTTAAAATCTCCGATACTGAAATCTGGTACACTTATGGGTTGAGTGCATCTGCCAAGAGTGGATTAGGGAAACCAAACCACTTTACATGCTTATGTTTGGGATTGCTATTTGAGCACTTTTCAAATTATGATTATGTTATTGTTTCGATAGTTTATATGTATGAATGATTAGATAAATGTTAAGAGTTGATACTTAACTCATCCCATAGACACATGTACACTATCATATATAAACTAGTTGCTTAAATGACTTATCTATTATAGTCTATATGATTGGTCCATCTATTGACTTCGAATCCTTAGAGTTAATTGTCTTACTTAGTTTAAATTGCCATATTAGTTTAAGCAAACAATTATATGTTTAATTGGTAAAATATTATTAGGTCATAATCACCCCCCCCCCCCCCCCCCCTCCCCCCTGCGGCTAGGATATAACCTTCATTCCATAGCTTCACCAAGCTTCTAAGAGTAGTCGTGGTATCCTACACCATGTGCAATTTCATATTTGAGTTGAGTTATCAAAGTGAATCGATGAAATAGGCATTGTGATTGCTATAAGTGGATCCATATATCCTTAATGCTTTTACCTATTGTTTTTACCCTAATTAATTTGATGGAAACCATAATCTTAAATCTTGTTTAGTTCTAGTTGTGTTGTCAACCATATATGTCCTTGTGTGTGGAATGATCTTAGTCTCACCGAGTTATTACTACATCATTGTCCTACACTTAAAAAAAGAAAAAAAGAAAAAAAAAGAAACAAAAGTTTCCTATTCTTCATATATATCACCAAAATTTACATTTTGGGCTTCCCAGGAGTAAAAGGACCTTGGGAAAGCCTATCATAACTAAAATATAAAGGAACAGGAAAACCCTGGGACAAATGAGAATTCTTCCCACTATGGAAGGCTACTCAGCCTAAATGAGGCCAAGATTGCGGAAAATCCCTAGCAGGGCTGTCATAAGACTCTCATCGCCACATTAGACTTCCCTGATCGTTCCCAACCCCACCTTGTCTAGGAAAAGGAGACCTCTGACCTGGGTTAGGAGATCTACAAAACAGTCCACCAAAGAAGACACCTAGCTGGCACTGCCCATTTAGGCCATGGCATCTGTCAGCCCGTTACCCTCCCTGAAGATGTGGGCAAACACCACTTGCCCTCTAAGGTTGAGTCTCTTTATCCTGGAAAGACAATATCTCCATTTCCAACCTGGGAGGGTGGCCCCCAATAGAAAATTCACTACCAGTTGAGAATCTAATTCGACGACCACATTTTAGTGGCCCCCACTGAGGAAAAAGAGCAGACCATCATGAATTGGTCGGAGCTCAGCATTAATGTTGGATCTTAACCCATAGCCTTCTGAAAATGCAAAAAGAAACTCACCCTGATCACCTCTGCATATAACCCCCATCACCGGACTTACTTGGGTTACCCCTCACCGACTCGTCCACATTTATCTTCACCTAGCTGCCGGATGGCTTCAGCCATTTCACAACCAAAGGGGGAATCAAAACCCAAGTCGAATTAAATGTACCGCTGAGGGCCGAAGGAGAACCTGACTCGGTTGAGATGGGGCTAATGAAGGGGATTGGACACTGATCGACACCCCGATATGGATTGCTGATGGGAGGGAGCCTCTGATTAACTCCCAGGTTATGGCCACTGATGGAGGAGAGCCACCAATGGACACAAGCAATCAGATCTGAAGGAGAAGGTGGTTTCCCATCATACACGTCTGCATTTCTAGCCTTCCATGTCTCCTAGAGAATCAGGCACAAAACTAGCTTTTGGGTAGGGGAAACTCTCGTTTTAGCCATCAGGGTGATCCACCACTAGGCTAATCTATTCTCCACTGAAGTGGCCCCCATGACGACATTAATGTCAAACATCCCCCCAAAATATGATCAGGAAATTTTCGCAAGGTTGCTATTAAGGAACAGGTGCTGAATGGACTCACTTGAGTGGCCCGAGTGGCTCTGGATAGCTCCAACATCGCAACACACACATTTGGACGTCAATTGGATACCCTTAATTTGCATGACACCATTCACCGGAACTGCTTTCATTAGCACTTTCCAGATAAATAGAGATATTCTTGGAGGATGTTTCACATGAGAGACCCATCTAGCCCAGCCTTTATGGGGCAAACTTGTTCTGCACTTTTCACACCCCAAATCTGGAAATCGGGCTCACAAAAATTGCCGATTTCTGAATCCGGTGCTGACAGCCTCCGTAGTACCCCATTTTCGGGTCCTATCATCCATACGCCAGATTTTGATCCTAGGATCCTATAAGAAGGATTTTCCAATGTACATTTGACTCGTAACAACATCAACATCACATATCCACTAATATAAACATTTGAATACAATGCTAAAAGAGAAACACATATATCAGAAATCAAAGCTCCAGAAGATCGTTGCATGCTCCAAGCTCAATGTTGTTGTATCCTAACACCACCTGCACGCATCTATCGTGCATAAGCTTATAGAAAGCTTAGAGGATGATGTAAGTGTGTGCCATGCACACGCCAAACATATAGATATCAGAATAAGCAAAAATACTACAAGTCTATAAATCATTTAATATCAGAATATGCAATGCAGATCGACTATGCAAATGCGAAATCATAAAGAGCTAAATATTAGATACCAATGATGTAATGCAATATGCAAATCTTGAAGAGTCACGAATACCATCAACTTCATCTAGGCCATACATCAAACCTGCGCATATCACACGATCATGTGGGGATAACTCCGTCTCACAGGGAGTCCCATAAGCATCTCAACCCAATGACATTTGCTTTAATCAATCGTTCATCACAACATGCATACGAATGATGGGGGTCCATAGAAGGATGGCAGATCTAGTCCAAATATCAAGATAAGCCTACTAATTTAAAACATGTTACGATAGTTAAGGAAAGAATCCAACTTATAGCTACTACAACGGCGGACGATGCTCTTGATGTGGGATAAAGTTCTGCCTTCACTATATGCTTAGTAGTAGCCTGCTAGCACAATAGTCTACCAATCACTGGTAGCTTGCTCATGTCCTCATGCCCTGCCCACTCAGTGTCTGCCCACATTCTCCTGCCCACATGTGATCACAGTGATGGAGTGTCACAATATCCCCCACCGAGGGCAGATCCGAGTCTAAGTTCAATAAGTGGACTTCCTTACCTTCTCTATTGTGCAATAAACTAGACTTCCTATGGGGCTCAATAATTACGGTCAACTCACTTAGAAAATGATGAGAATGGGCCTAACAAGGCCTAAGGAAAGGTCACAATGAGGACATTTAACCATCATTGCCCATCAATATGGACATTTAACCAACGTTGCTCCCAAGGAGTGGCCTCACATAGAGCCAAATGTATCGTGGGCCCATGGTCACACACAAGAGCCTAACATATATCACAATGAGCCTCACTCGAGGGCCACATATACATTACATTGGGCTTGATATCTGGGCCCTAAATACATCACAATGGGCCACATCATATGGACCTCAAATACATTACAATGGGCAGCACCACCTGGGCCTCGAATGTGTCATAATGGGCCATAACCCATTGGCCTCAATACATCACAATAGGCCACAACTAATGGGCCTCAATACATCACACTAGGCCACAACCCATGGGCCTCAAATACGTCACGATGGGCCTTATTACATACACAATAGGTGGGCCCTGCACATGGGCCTCAAATACATCACATGGGACTCAAATACAAAATAGGTGGGCCTCATCACATGGGACTCAAATATATTACATGGGCCTTGTATACATCAAGTGGGCCACATCACATGGGCCGCACCAATGGATGGCGTAGATATACAATACATACATCACGGTAGGTAGCATAAATGGATGACACGGATATACAATACACACATTAAAATGGGGTTCACGATCTGGATGGTGAGAATACAACGCATACATCATGGTGGGCCACACTTGTCTAGTAAATGGAATGAACAGTGTCATGCCCCAAACTAGGAAACTGGGCTCACAAAATTTCTGATCATCGAATCCGGTGCCGACAGCCTCTATAGTACCCCAATCTCGGCTCTCAGTGCCTATACGACAGATTTCAATCCTGGGATCTTACAAGGAGGATTTTTCTAACATAAATTTATCTCATAAGAAGCATAACCAAAAGTTTACCCAAATCACTAAGGCAACACCATCATCACATATCCACTATTATAAACATTTGAATATAATACTGAAAGGGAAATACATATATGAAAAATCAAAGCTCCAGAAGACCGCTGCACACTCCAAGCTCAATGCTGCTGCAACCCAACATCGCCTGCATGCATCTATCGTGCATAAGCTTATAGAAATCTTAGAGGGTGGTGTAAGTGTGTGCGATAGTCATGCCAAGTATATAGATATCAAAGAAAGCGAAAATACTGGCAAGTCTATAAATCATTCAATATCAGAATATACAATGCGGATCGACTTCTCAATTGTAAAGTCATAGAGAGCTAAATATCAAATGCCTATGATGCAATGCAATATGTAAATCCTGGTGAGTCCATGAATACCGTTAACCTTAATCAAGTTGTGTAATACAAAAGCATAGTAAACCAAATGCTATGTGTTGAGGATGCAATGCAATATATGATGCGGATGAAATAACCAAGCTGGAGTGTGAAGTAAGGATGATGTACGAAGTATCGCAGACTATGGGGTCCACCACAAGGGACTTCTATCTAAACAAGTCGCATACCTAAATTTGGATAGTCAGACACAATATGGTAAACTCCTGATCTCAGGTTAGTCGTGCGCCCTAACTGAAATCTTGGACATTGCAAAGGTATATGTAACGAATAGTTGCGCACCACCAGCCCGAGTGGATAGTAAATGAATGAATGAATGAGCATGCAACTCCTGCTCAATAAGTCCATATAACAGTATTGTACATCTTTAGTATCATCACCGGGGTTTAGTACACTCTAAATTAGATTACCACCCCATTGCGTGCAACAAGGTGAGTGGATGAGACCTCGATAGCGTACCCATTCCTCGAGCTGGTCAAACTCAGCCTAGCTTTACCCCCTCCTCTTAAGCAGGTAAGGTCACACCCCCTTCCAACCGATCGGGATACATTGAGAGATGTGACCTAATGGTATACGGCCCTCATGCGCTCAGGCATCCACTCAACCATGAGGGTTTAGGAAATTTCACCTGGAGATATCTATAGCACCCCATGTAGAACAGATTTTTGGTGTCCCATCTAGCAATCCACGACATACTTGTGGAGGCCATGGCCCTGGTGTCGCTAGGGTGTACGATGGTCATATCACAAAATATGAGATGCATGAATCACATAATCCAATCATACATCAATTATGTGCATACCGTGCGCTCATGTGGGAATTCCGTCTCTCAAGGAGTACCATAGATAACCCGCCCTCTCATAATAAACATGAGGATGATGCGTATGGGCATGTATCATGATGTTATACTATCACATACTCATAATCGATATCGCTAACCAGCATCGATAATCGGCTGAACAAACGGCCTAAGGGAAGGTCACAATGAGGACATTTAACCATCATTACCCATCAATGTGGACATTTAACTAACATTGCTCTCAAGGAGTGGCCCACATAGAGCCATACATATAGTGGGCTCATGGCCTCATACAAGGGCTTAATATATATCACAATGGGCCTCACTCAAGGGCCTAATACATATCACTATGGGCCTCGGCACATGGGCCATAAATACATCACATCGGGCCTCACTCATGGGATGCACATACATCACAATGGGCCTCGACACATGGACCATAAATATATTCCATCAGGCCTCACTCATGGGCCGCACATACATCACAATGGGCCACAATACATGCACCACAAATACACCATAATGGGCCGCATACAATCCCAATGGGCCTTACACAAGGGTCTCATATATCAAGTGGGCCACATCACATGGGCCTTACACATCACATCGGGCCTCATCATATGGGTCTCATATACAACAAATTAGGCCATATCACATGGGCCTAACGTGCATCACTATGGGGCGCTCACATAGGCCTAACACACATCACTATGGGCTGCTCACATGGGCCTAACACACATCACTATGGGCCGCTCACGTGATCTTAACACATCACTATGAAATTGCGGTAAAGACCGCTTTATTTGAAGTAGGAATATGCCAATATGTCTTAGAGGGGGTGAATAGGACTTTTTAATAATTTTATGATAATTTAAAATCCTATCACTTTAATCCAAACAACAAGCATATTTTAAGATTACTCAAGAATAATTCTACTGGCTTCCAAGCCCGGTAGAGGATCCAATCACAAACTATTTGAGAGATGAACAATATGCAAACTAGTTTATGATGGATATGAATGTACGTGTATATGAAGTGTGATCTCGGATAATCAGATATGAATTTATTTAAGGAAATCACATAAACAAATGAAAGACAATAACAATCTCAAACATAGTCATTTTTATAGTGGTTCGACTACTTGTCTACTCCACTCCCGGTAACCGTATTCAACCCTTGAGTGTACCAAATTTCACTAAGGAGGTTTCACATGGTTTACTCCAAACCCAAGGTTTTAAATTAGGTTCACCTTTAACCTTTATAACCTACACCTAGGCTGACTGTTTATACTCTCCCGAGCAAGGGTCAACACAACACACACACTTTTAGACACACTGGCTAAGGATCTTCCATAAGACCCTAACTGTTTATGCTCTCCATAGAGTAAAGGTCAACATAATGCACCCACCACATACGCTCCCATCGGAGGCCTCCTAGAGGACTTGCAAGGGGTGAGAAACACCTTAGACCCAATCCTATAAAGGAATGATCACAAGGGTCCTCTGGACTCTGATAACTTACAGATAAGCAGATAAGTCTCTTTTAGCTCGTTGATGAAGATCTCCTCCTTTGTTGATGAAGAGTCTTTTACTTCCTTGAACCACATCTTAGAAGATATACCAATGCATGATGACGGGTTGGGTCAAGGTTATGATGGAATCCTACTCTCAAATATTTTCCTATTAAGGAGATAGAGAGATTCCAATCATCTATGAATTCAAGGCATCCCAGCTTAATAATTTTTCATTAAGGTGTATCTGGAGGATCCTTGAATGCGAAAGTTCATTCCCCAATCCATTCTATTGAATATCAATGATGGAGGTGGATTGGAGGATGAACTTCCCTGAGAGAAAGGGCTTTGGGTATATGATCTAAGGTTAAATACTCAAAAGGATTCTCTTCTTTCTCTACCAACAATAAAAGACAAGCTCTCTATATATAGGCAAAAAGTTCTAACGGATATAAAACGGTCACATTTATGAGAGAGTTCGATATCATCGACCAAGGTTGATATCATCAAGCGTATACTCTCGATTGCATCGACTGGCCGCTCAATAACACGAACTCAAATGTCATACGCTTTTGAAACCTTTTACTAGCTGGTTAAGGGGATCAAAACATGCGTCGATGTCACCGGATTTCGAACTTCTATTTTATCGATAGGAGGTTCGATTCCTCCACATTTGAAAATGAGAGAGATAAAACCTTTAAAAATTTTTAGGTTAAGGATATGATCGAGGTACACTCGATATTATCGGAATTTGAATGTCGATGATATCGAAGGTCGTGTCGATGCATCGATAAATCCAAAGATTTTATTAGTAAGCTTGCTGGACAGTTTATGTCCTTTCTCGATATCATCGATCTGGCCTCGGTATCATTGATATTTGAATATCAATTCTATCAAGTGACCCTCGATCCTAGATAAAAACCACCTAAAAAATGTTGTTGAGAAAGCTGTGTCCTATATCGATATCATCGAAGGCCTTCCGATATCATCGGATTTTGAATTCCGAGGATATCGAGGAGTGTTTCGATATATTGAAGGTCTATATGATTTTCTTATAAAAAAACAGGGACACATACATTCTACTGTCGATTTTATTGAGTCAACTTCGATAGACTCAAGTTTCAAATATTGATGATATCAATAGGGGTATCGATACATCGATAATTCTGTCCAGATGAATATGTGGTTGTTGGACATCTTTGGTCCTCATTTTGATGTTATCGATTGATCATCAAGGACATCGACAACACTTCTCGATTATATCGATAAGTCTATCAATAAATCGACAGAGGTAGAAAACTTAGAGATTTTTTGATATTTAGAAAAGTTTTCTAACTCAAAAATCATATGGTATTTTAATCAATTTTTAAGGGTTTTAAGTACCTGGTGTTTTGGGACATGGGATGTGAGGCTTAGATTTACCTGTGGCGAGTTTGAGCACACATTTGGTTGAGGTAGATGGTTGATTAATCTTCCTATAGAGCTTCTCTGTCTTGTTGACTCAACACTCATGTTAATTGACAAACCAGGGTACTTTCAATTTTCCTCTTTGTTAATTACATGACAAAATGCCAAAACACCCTAGAACAACATCTAGACAAGCACATCCTAAATTTTGTGTACATGTATTTTACACAATTTTACAATGTCTAGTAAAACCATACACACACTCAGTACCTGCTCCCCCTAACAGCATTCTCCCCCTATCTTGATGCAGCTGCTCCCCATAACACATGCATTACCATTCAAGCAGATATACAATTTTCCTTTCGGGGTGTTTGAAATGTTCTCCTCCTTTTTGTCAGTCATTGACAAAGATGAATATAGCAGTTGATATTGACTGAAGTTTGAAGTATGTGAGAGAACCAACATTCAGAGAACATACATATATAAAGGATAGATGTATAATGATCAAATTAGTTTAATCAGACATCATTTTCAGAAACTATGTATGCATAACAGATTACATAGAGCAATGATATATGCAGATAGAATCAATCATAAAAAAATCACATGCATTCCACATATCAGAAACTAGATAAAACCAGGGGATCTTAACACATAATCATGGTAGTAAATAGGAGTGAATTATAACCAGCCATATCCAGAAAATATCCCAAAATGTATATACTAGGGAGACTCCAGGTATGTGATGTATTGGACGTACTATAGATAATCAAAAACCATTACTGCGCTGGTATAAATTTAGAATTTGTTGTGTAGCATGTTGCAGAGTTGCCAGCATGGTTTTGATCTTCAATAGACAGACTTCACAGTCATCTAGCCGTTTCATTATGTAGGACTGAGATATTTAACATGAAGCACATTCTTTGCATTTCTTAGTATAGTAACACCATTAAATAATGCTCGAGTAACTTCTCCCCATACACCAAGTCCATATTTCATTCTGATATAGGTGTCCTAGTGACTTCTACTCCAATCAGTCGACTTATCAATCTAGGGGTGATGTGCTCGGTCCGATTTATGACAGCAACTAAAACAATTAGAGGATAATTTTCAACATTGTAAATTAAGTTCAGAAATTGATGCACTAGATTATGCTAAAATCCTCCACCAAAATTCACGCTATTCCCCCACCCAATCAGTTCTAAGAGACCGATGATCCCAAAGGGTTCAATGCATTTTGTCTGAACAGTTCGTTCTGCCACAAAGTTTAAGTTGAAAATGGAGATGAGCCAGTTGCATTCTTCTTACCTTTCCTGCTCTTCATTGAGAAACGTTGTGGAAGAACCAGTCCTTTAGACATTTTTGCTTGAGATGAAAGAAGGAAAAAAACTGTGCTGAGAAATGCACTGCCATACTGAGATCAACAAGTGAGCCTCTTTTTCCGTTCTTCCGTTTTTAATTTAGCAGTGACTTTCGATATCATCGAACATAATTTTGATGATATCAAAATACCTTAACTGATATTTTCAATGAAGATCAGAGGGAAGACCAACCGACCCGACGATTCAATTGCTCGAGAGTTCCTAGATGGTATCAATTCATGTTCGATGTAATCGACCCGTTCACTCGATGTATCAACAGGTATATCAAAGGTGAGTGTTTTTAATTTTCAGCATTCAGATAACCCTTCATGTATACTTTAGTATATCTATGAATCAACAGTATACACAGTAAAATTTTGTACAAGCATTGTACAAATCAAAATTGCAAACATTAGAATGTTTATATACAAAACGATTGAGGTGAGAAACCTCAGATGTATCATTAAAAGCTTGGAAAAAATTGCATCTTTTCAGCACATATCCAGATCTCAATGCATGACCTAGACTTGTTTTTCTATGCTTAATATTTCTAGGCATAGGGATCATCATTTCCTTTACCTTTGATGACATAGCAGTGGTTATTTGTGCGAGAACCCTTCATTACTGATTTTCCTGAGAGGTCTAGGATTTCGCATTTTTCTTTATTGAATGTAACCATGTTCACATTGTCACATATTTGAGAAATGCTTAGAAGATTGTGTGTTAATCCTTTAACGCAAAAAGCATTCTCATTTTTGAGCAAATCTATTCCTTTAATAATTCTCTGTCCAACTACCTTAGTTGTGCTACTATCTCCATAGGTGACTATCCCATTATTAATATCTGAATAATTTGTAAGGAGAGATTTGTTACCTATGACATGTCTTGAACATCCATTATCCAGTTACCATTTAGTTTCATTGTCTGTTATATGGTTTAAATGAGTAACCAGACAATTCTTCTTTTCTTTTGGAACCCATTTTGTGATAGGATTTTTTACTGTGGTAGATGTTGTTTTCTTGTTCAATTTGACCAGTTGATTCACTAGCTCCTTGTTAGTCATTTTAGGTGGTGATGGATGAGCATTTTTAACCAATCTCCTAGGTGGACTTTTGATATTCTGTATTTCTTTGGTCAACTTGAATTTACCAATATGATTTTGACCAGGGTTATGTGGAGTCCTTCTAGGTGTCAAGCTTTCAAACTTATAATGACCTAAATCACCACATAAATGACAAACTGGAGTAGTTCTTGTATTACTACCTGAAGCAGCAGATTTATTAGTTGTTGGTGCTGCATATCCAGTCTTTGTTTTAAAATTTTCATATCCTAAGCCGCTCTTGTCCTTTCTAGGTCTTCCCATACCTAAGAGTTTTTCTAACTTCTCACCACTTTGGAAAAACTTATAGTGTAGCTTAGGGATTTTTCTAAATTCTTCTAAATCAAACAGGAGTGTATGATTTTCGTTTTGAAGAAGCATGTTTTTGTCTTTTAATTTCTCAACCTGTTTGTTTAATTTTTTAGACTCGGATTTAAGGAAGGTGTTAGTTCTCTGAAGTCTATCATTATCTGAATGATATTGTTGTAAATCATTAATTAGATGTGTATTAATTTCTAGAGTTTTATCCAAATCTTTTTGCAGCAATTCCTTTTTGTTTTCAGATATTCTAAGTCTTCTAACAATATTGATGCTATGGATGTAAAGTTGATTGTAAGCATCTTGTAGTTTGTTATGTTCTTCTTCTTTTTCCTTTGCAGTTTCCCTATCATCTGATGGAAATGATTTAGTGGCTTGGTGTTCTTTCTCGTTCTCAGTTTCACTGGGAATGATTGGAGCAGTGGAGACCATAAGGATTTTCAAAGATTTCTAATCTCCATTGCTCTCTGAGTCGCTAGATTCTGAGTTTGAATCTTCTGTATCATCCCATGTGGCAGTCATTGCCTCTTCCTCATCTTCATCTTCTCTTTCATTTTCAATGTCCTCATTAGTTGTTTTCTTTGAAGTTTTGAGGACAGTATTTTTAGATTTTTGGGTTTGTTTGAAGTATAGTTCAAATGTTTGTAGGGAATCTACAAGTTCTTCTACTATCACTTCATTTATGTTTCTACATTCTTCAATGGTTGTTACATTAGGGTTGAACCGTTCCGGTAATGATCTTAAAATTTTCCTACAGATTTTTGGTACCGGAACTCTCTGCTAATCCACCCATGGAGTTGCAAATGATATTCAACTTTATGAAAAAATCCATAAAGGTCTCATGCTCTTCCATTCTGAGACTTTCAAACTGTGATGTTAGGAGTTGCAGTTTGGATCTCTTTATAGTGCTTTTTCCTTCATGGGTTGTTTCCAATAAATCCCATGCTTCTTTGGATGTCCCACACATACTGATTTGATTGAAAATATCTTAGGACACAGCACTGTAGATAGCATTCATAGCTTTAGCCTCATCATTTTGATTTTTTGTATCGAATGTTGTCCATTTTTCTTTGGATTTTGGTTTGGAGATAGTTGTGCCATTTTCAAGTACTATCTGTTCAAGTGGTGACACATATCCTCTTTCAACTATGTCCCAAACATCATGATCCAAAGATCTCAGAAAGTAGTGCATTCTAGCCTTCCAGTATACATAATTTGATCCCTCAAATACTGGAGGTCTAGAGACCGATGAGCCCTCTCCTTTGGCCATATTCCCAACTTCAGTCAAGATCACTCTCTAGGCAGTGAAGCCCTTTAAGAGAGACCCTCTTTGATACTAATTGAAATTGCGATAAAGACTACTTTAGTTGAAGTAGGAATATGCTAATATGTCCTAGAGGGGGGTGAATAGGAATTTTTAATAATTTTATGATAATTTAAAATCCTATCACTCTAATCCTAACAACAAGCATATTTTAGGATTACTTAAGAGTAACTCTACTGGCTTCCAAGCCTGGCAGAGGATCCAATCACAAACTATTTGAGAGACGGACAATATGCAAACTAACTTATGATGGATATGACTATGCGTGTGTATGAAGTGTGATCTCAGATAATTAGATATAAATGTATTTAAGGAAATTGTATAAACAAATAAAAGACAATAACAATCTCAAACACAGTCATTTTTATAGTGGTTCGACTACTTGTCTACTCCACTCCCGGTAACCGCACTCAACCCTTGAGTGTACCAGATTTCACTAAGGAGGTTTCACACGGTTCACCCCAAATCTAAAGTTTTAAATTAGGTACACCAATAACCTTTACAACCTACACCTAGGCTGACTGTTTATGCTCTCACGATCAAGGGTCAACACAACACACTCACTTTTAGGTACAGTAACCAAGGATCTTCTATAATACCCTAACTATTTATGCTCTCCATAGAGCAAGGGTCAATATAATGCACCCACCACGTACACTCCCACCGGAGGCCTCCTAGAGGACTTGCAAGGGGTGAGAAACACGTTAGACCCAATCCTACAAAGGAATGATCACAAGGGTCCTCTGGACTTTGATAATTTATAGATAAGCAGATGAGCCCCTTTTAGCTTGTTGACGAAGATCTCCTCCTTTGTTGATGAAGAGTCTTCTGCTTCCTTGAACCACAACTTAGAAGATATACCAATGCATGATGACGGGTTGGGTCAAGGTTATGATGGAATCCTACTCTCAAATGTTTTCCTATTAAAGAGATAGAGAGATTTCAATCATCTATGCATTCAAGGCATCTCAACTTATTGATTTGCCATTAAGGTGGTAGTTGGAGGATCCTTGAATGCGGAAGTTCATTCCCCAATCCACTCTATTGAATATCAATTATGAGGGTGGATTAGAGGGTGAACTTCCCTGAGAGAAAGTGCTTTGGTTATATGATCTAAGGTCAAACACTCAAAAGCACTCTTTTCTTTCTCTACGAGTGATAAAAGACAAGCTCTTTATATATAGGAAAAAAGTTCCAACGGATATAAAACGGTCACATTTATGATAGAGTTCAATATCATTGAGCAAGGTCGATATCATCGAGCGTATACTCTCGATTGCATCGACTAGCCGCTCGATGACACGAACTCAAATGTCATACGCTTTTGAAACCTGTTGCCAGATAGTCGAGGGGATCGAAACATGCATCGATGTCATCGGATTTTGAACTCCGATTTCATCGACACAAGATTCGATTCCTCGACATTTGAAAATGAGAGAGACAAATCCTTTGAAAATTTTCAGGTCAAGGTTATGATCGAGGTCCACTCGATATCATCAGAATTTAAATGTCAACAATATCAAAGGTCGTGTCAATGCATCGATAAATCTAAAAATTTTATCAGTGAGCTTGTTGGACAATTTATGTCCTTTCTTGATGTCATCGATCCGGCCTCGATATCATCGATATTTGAATATCAATTCTATCGAGTGACACTCGATCCTAGATAAAAACTACCTGAAAAATGTTGCCGAGAAAACTGTGTCCAATATCGATATCATCGAAGTCCTTCCGATATCATCGGATTTTGAATTCTGAGGATATCAAGGAGTGTTTTGATATATCGAAGGTCTATATGATTTTCTTATAAAAATAGGGACACATATATTCTTCTGTTGATTTTATCGAGTCAACTTTGATAGACTCGAGTTTCAAATATCAATGATATCGATAGGGGTATCGATACGTCAATAATTCTGTCTAGGTGAAGATGTGATTGTTGGACATCTTTGGTCCTCATTTCGATGGTATCGATTAATAGTCGAGGACATCAATAACCTTCTCGATTATATCGATAAGTCTATCAATAAATCGATAGAGGTAGAAAACTTAGAGATTTTTTAATATTTAGAAAAGTTTTCTAACTAAAAAACCCTATGGTATTCTAATAAAATTTTAAGGGTTTTAAGTACCTAGTGTTTTAGGACATGGGATGTGAGGCTTAGATTTACCTGTGGTGAGTTTGAACAGACATCCGGTTAAGGTAGATGATTGATTGATCTTCCTATGGAGCTTCTCTGTCTTGCTGACTCAACACTCACACCAATTGACAAACCAGGGTACTTTCACATTATAGGCCGCTCACATGGGCCTAACACACATCACTTCGGCCACATCACATGGGCCTAGTACGAATCACTATGGGCCACATTACATGGGCCTAAAACACATCACTATAGGCCTAATACACATCATTATGGGCCACATCACATGGGCCTAATACGCATCACTATGGGCCGCACACATGGGCCTAACATATATCACAATGGGTTGCTCAATGGGCTGCACCAATGAGCCTCATATACATCAACTGGGCCGCGTTAATGGGCCGCACCAATGGGCTAATATACATCAAGTGGGCCGCAACACAAGGGCTGAACTAATGGCCTCATATATAATCAAGTGGGCCACATCATCGGGCCGCACCAATGGGCCAATAAACATCAAGTGCACCACAATTCATGGGCCTCACCAATGCGCCTCATATACATCAAGTGGGCTACATCATCGGGCAGCACCAATGGGCCTCATACAAGGACCTCATATACATCATATTGGGCCTAAGACAAGGGCCTCATGAGGCAGCCCATGGTTTAGAAAATGGATGGACAATGTGTATACAACAAACATCTCACGGTGGGCAACATAATGCAAGGGGCCCATGGCCCTAAGAAAGATGGATGAACAAAGTATATATAGCACACAACACGGTGGATCCCACCATATGTTCTTGCTGGACGGTGTGGTTCATACCATACACAAAGGTGAGTCTACGTCCAGATGGATAGTGGATAAAACGCATATACCTAGTGGGTCCCACGTGTGACCCACCCGTCATATAATATAATATATATTATACTTATTTTATATCTATTATTATTTATATGTTTTTTTGAAATCGTCCAGTCCCTGTCCTTGGACAATGTATACACACATACAAGGTGGGTTGCCACCGTCCAACAGCTGGACGGTGGGGATGAAACCCATGCAATCATGGTAGGCCCCACACATGTGGTCCCCACACACGTGGATCGATGGTAGGCCCCACACGTGGTCCCCACACATGTGGATGGATGGTAGGCCCTAAACATGTGGTCCCACACACGTGGATGGATGGTAGGCCCCACACATGTGGTCCCACACACGTGGATGGATGGTAGGCCCCACACATGTGGACCCCACACATTACTTGCTAACGTCGTCAGCAACTTAAGCTGCTGGACGGCTTGGCTATTACAAATACACCACGGTGGAGACCGTCCAGTAGCTGGACGGTGAGGATGAAGCCGTACATTAAGGTGGGTCCTCATGTGTGGAACCCACCGGCCCTATATAAAGCTGATATTTATGTTGTCTTTTCATCCAGGGATGCTGGACGTCCAGTGGACGGACGACTCTAGATGGGGCACGCCATCAAGGTGGGTCCCATGTGATGGCCCACCGTGGGGTGGATCAAACTGATTTTTGTGTTTTTCCCATCATTTGCGCTGGTTGGATCAGGTGGGCCACACTTCATCACAAAGAGAGAGAGAGAGAGAGTGAGATGGAGGGACCCCACCACTATTAGCCCCTCTTTGCTTACAATCACATACATGAAAATGGGTCCCATCACAAATGGGCCTTACATCATAATCATGATCTAAGGTTATGATCACCCACCTAGACTTCTTCTTGAACTCCCTAGCTCCAAAGCTTTGACTTTGATGAAGAATGATGGATATTGGATGGTTGGATGGTGGAGATGGGAGGTAGGAAGATGGGCCACACGTAGCTTCTTTCATGGAAGTTTGGACGATTTTCTCCCATGGGAGCTTGGTGGAAAATGGGGAAGTGAGAGAGAGAGAGAGAGGATGGGATGTAAAGAGAAAGAGGGGGATGGGTGAGTGATGGGGTGTGATGGGTGAGTGAGTGATGGGTGTACTTAGTTGTAAGAGAAAGAGTTGACTTCAGGGTTGCTTGGGGATGGGGTGTGAGGTGATGTATACTTGACATGAGATGTGATTGATTTGAAAGCTCTCTGTCGGGTTTTACAACTACATGGTATTTTTTCTCAAACTGAACGCAGGCCTACTTCTCCTGGCCTGGGTATCACCTCGGTGTGTAATACGCTGCGTCGGAATTACGGCGACAACGCAGTCGCTAGGGTACAAGTCTCCGGTTAAGCCGACTTTGGAATATGAGATACGACTCAGGATCACGCGTAAATGCCGGTTACAGGTCACGGGTTGCCGAAATTTGACTAGGAGCACTGCGGAAGCCTACAGAACGGTACGGTCTAGGATACGGGCCTTATAACAACGTAGCTGAAAATACATACATTCAAGGTGTGCTCCATGGCACACTGTCCAGATGGACGGTGTGGAATACACTACAGAAATCAAGGTCAGTCCCACCTGCCCACACATGTCACACGTGTGGGGTGGGCCCACTCTATCAAACAGATGGATGGTATGAATAAAACACATATGTCTAGGTAAGGCCCCATCATCCAGACAGCTGGACGGTGTGAAATATAAAACACATACATCTAGGTAGGGCCCCACCCCACACGTGCAGCACGTGTGGGTGGGTCCCAGCCTCCAGAAAAAGGGACGGTCGGGATGGGCATTTCACATACCACCTGATCAGACCCTAGAACTTGTGGTCGTTAACAAAGTAGCATCAAGGTGGGGTCCACACACGGCCAAACTAATGGATGACTAGATAGAATACATGCCTCAAAGGGGCCCATCGTTCCTGGGAGATGGACAACTTAGGATGACAGATACATCACAGTGGCCAACACTTCTGACATTAATCAGCAGCTGCGGCTGCTGGGACCTGCCGTTTGGATGGACCATGTGGGTGCAAAATACATTCAACATGGTGGGGTCCCATTCCACAAATGGTGTACATAAAACCCATAAATCATGGTGGGCCCTGCATGCTGTAGTTGAACGGCCTGCACAAAACACATGCATCAGGTGGCCTACCACTGTCCAAGCTAGTCCAGCACCGTCCAAATGGTCTGGACAGTGTGGATGAAACAAATACATCACGATGTGGCCCAACAGCACCGTCCAAGCCGGTCCAGCAGATGGACGGCTGGATGCACACATACATTGAGGTGGGTCCTCACGGCTATACGGCGTGGATTGAGTGGCCACACCCATTATCATCTCCACCATAAAAGAAAAAGGGGGAAAGAGAAAGAGAGAGAATAGTGAAAATGGGAGGGACCTTGCCACTATGGGCCCCTCCTAGATACAAAACATACATCAAGATGGGTCCCACCATATGCGGGCCCTAAATTAAAAGAAAAGGTACTATGAACACCCACCATTTTCGTTTCTGCTTAGTCTGATGAAATCCCTAGCTCCTCGACTTCAACTTTAATGGAGGATGATGGAGACTGGATAGTTGGATTGGGTGGTAGGGAGTGGGCCACACCTAGCTTTTCCTCTTCTCCCATGGAATGTTTGGACATTGGGTTGCTTGGGAGAATGAAAGAGAGATGGGTGAGAGGTGATGGAGTGATGGGTGAGTGATAGGTGTATTAGATAGGTAAGGGTTATAAGAGAGAGAGTTGATTTTGGGGTTGCTTTTGGGGATGGGACATGTACTTGACATGTGAGGTGATTGATGTGATGTTCTCTTGAAATTTAAAATGCACGGTATTTTCTCGAACTGAATGCGAGGCCACATCTCTTGGCCCGGGTATCGCCTTGGCGTGCGAGATGCGGCGTCGGAACTGCGACGATGGTGCAATTGCAAGGATACAAGTCTCTGGTTGATCTAACTCAGATTGATAGAGTACGACTCAAGGATATGTGCAAATGCTAACTACGGATCATAGGTCACCGAAATTCGTCTGGGAGGACCATGGAAGCCTATGAAATGGTAAAGTATAGGATACGGGCTTCACAGCACTTCTCCCATGTGGATTTTACGGAGAATCTTCCCATAGAGGTGAACGGCCAAAGAGGATTGTCAGGGCCAGCTGATAAGCAAAAACCTGCTTGGAATATGAAGTCCACTACGTCTTAGGGAAGATATTGAAATATTACGGGGGTTGGGAGTAGGTCATTATTGTCCAGAAAATGCTTCACCTTCATCAACATCATGGTTGTGTGAATCGGGCTGACTGCAATCTGTTGAAAAGGCCCAAGCCCTGTCCAGTTCAAGGTCCATAGATTACAATCTCCCTCACTAAGTTGCCTTTGCACTAAGGATTCCAGAAATGGAAACAACCCCAGAATCCTCTTCCACATTGGAGAGGCAAAAGCTGACAGACTGTGGAGGCAAGATGGAGAAAGATCTTGTCCATATTTTTCCAACATATATTTACACCACAGGCTCCCTTCCTCCTCAAATTTGATCACCTGGGCCATCTTCAGACAAAATGCTTTCATGATATCAGACAATTTTCTAATCCCTAGGCCACCTTCATCTTTAGGCAATGTTATCGCTTTCCAGCTTTTCCAATGTAGTTTTCTCTTTCCATTAGCCCATCCCAAAAAAAACTTCACAAACTGCCTTTCCGAGGAAGAGAAAACCTGCGTAGGAATGTGGGTTGTAGTCAACACGTGGACTAGAATGCTCCCTAGGACATGTTGAATCAAGACAGCCCTGCCCGCCTGGGAAAGGCATCTCACCTTCCACCCTTTTATGTGACCCTCCACTCTATCCATTAGTGGCTGGAAAGCACTAGATTTCAGCCTGCTTGTGGCCACTGAGACTCCAAGGTAAGTAAGATGCGTTGCTGACTTTGAGATCCCAAGGGCTCTCTCGATGGACCTCACACTGGATGAAGGGAGATTAGCAGAACAAAGGAACGAGCTTTTCCAAAGGTTGACGCTTTGCCCAGAAGCCTCTTGGTAGGAGTCTATAAAAGACTTCATATATCGAAGCGAAGCGAGCCCTCCATTGAGGAATAGAAGGGTATCATCCACATAAAGAAGGTGAGAGATCATGGGGCACCCTCTTCTTAGCTTGAAAGGGTGGCTAAGGCCCTAATCCACCAAAGCTTTAAGCCCCCGGCTCAAAACTTTTGCAGCTAGTATAGAGAGACTAGGAGATAGTGGGTCCCCCTTGCGGAGGCCTCTTGACGATTTGAAGAACCTCGCTAATTCTCCATTAACTAGCACTAAGAACCAATTATTTACCCAACATTTCTCCACCATTTCCACCCAAGGGATACTGAAACTGAACCTCTGCAAAACCTTTTTGAGGAAATCCCGATCTACCCTATCATAGGCCTTCTCCATATCCAGTTTCAACACTATGTTACTTCCCCAAGCCTTCTTATTGATTTCTCTGAATAACTCCTGGTAGAGGGCTATGTTTTCATAAATTGACCGACCCTAGATGAAGGCCCTTTGCTCGGGAGAGATTAAGGAGGGCAACACCTGACTAAACCTAGTAGCTATGATCTTCAAAATTATCTTATAGAGGCAATTGCAGAGACTTATCGGGCAGAAGTCTGAGAAGCACTTTGGGGTGGTTGATTTGGGAACAAGATAGATCAGCGGGGCAGTGACTACCCTAGGAATGATACCACCTTGCAAGATGAAGTCTGCTACCTTATGAATGTCATGCACGATAATCTTCCAACACCCAGTGAAGAAAGCACCAGAAAAGTCGTCTGGGCCTGTTGCCTGATCCATTGGGATGGACATGGTAGCTTGCTGGACCTACATTAACATTCCAGGAGCCATGAGACTCTCGTTATTCTCCTGGGAGAGTAAGGAGGGAATCACTTCTAGTAACTAAGGAGCAACCGCACATTGTGTTGCTCTGAATTGCTTTTCAAAATGCTCAACAACAACCCTTTTAATCTTAGTTGGGTCTTCCACTATTTGTCCCGTATCCAGCACAAACTTCTGATCTCAGCCCTTCTCTGTCTCTCCTTAGCTACCGCGTGGAAAAACATCATATTTTTATCCCGTGCTTCCAGCCAGCTAATCTTAGCTTTCTACCTCCAGAATGTTTCTTCCATGAGTTCTAACTGATTGAGATTGACTGAAGCTGCAATGAATTCACTTTGAAGATCGTTGTCTGGCCCTGTAGCTGCTACTGAAGCTTGCATTCTGTTTTCAATTTCTTCTAGTGAATGCTCTGCCTGAACCACCTACTGAAAGATGTTCCCAAAAATTTCCTCGTTCCACACCCTGAGGGCCTACTTGACACTTTTTAGTTTTAACAGAACATTAAATATTGTATGAATTAAGTCCTCTTTATCCCAGGCTGACTTCACCACCTAGAGGAAAGAATTGTGATGGAGCCACATTCACTAGAATCGAAGCGGTTTCGACGCCCCTAAGGACTGGTGAGGGAAGGCCAAAAGAAGCGGAGCATGGTCTGAGTTAACACGGGGAAGATGAACAACATGATAGCTGGGGAATAGAGTAGACCAACCTGCATTGATTAGCACCCTATCTAACCTTACCCACACACGAGCAGTTCCCCCTTGATTGTTGCTCCATGTGAAACGATTCCCTGTGAACCATGCATCGAGCAATCCAGCATTATTGATCGCTTTTGAAAATTCCAAGGAACTATCCCTATCTAAGTCTCCGCGGCTTCTTCTTTTGGCAGCTTCGATGGCCGCATTGAAATCCCCACACATCGTCTAAGGACCCTACATTAATCAGGAGAGGGAAGCTAAGTAACCCCATAGAGCTCTTCTTTGGCTTCTAACACAGCTGGCATATACTAATGTTAGGTAGATCGTATGCTGGAAATTCTGCAGGGAAACTGCAATAGATAAGGATTAGTTAGTCTTATTTAAAATTGAGTAGGAGATAAGGTTTTTGAAAAAAATCAAACCCAGATCTTTCCTCCCTCCTCTCCATTTGAGCAGGAGGTATGGAAGCCTAATGATAGACCTAACCCCACTCTCTTATCGTCTCTGAGCATTGGTTCTAGAATGGCCACCATCCATGGGCTGTGATTGTTGATTAGCCTTTTTGTTGTTCTGATAGTACGATGATTTCCTATACCACAAGCATTTCACACAAGAATTTTATCCATTACACATCCTAAATTAACGGTCCTTTTCTTTTGTCTCCGTAGCCTAGATTTCCAATTCCCTTTAGCCTATAGGACCCTGGAACTCCTTAAAAGAGTGGTTTCTCTTCCTATGTTTGGGGTATGCTGATGTAGCTGCTCTGATACTTCTAGCATTCTCTGCTCTTGGATTGAACCCATTTCAATTTGATTCATCTGCCTCTGGGAAGGGATTTCTTCCAAGTCTGCTTTTTTCCTTGGAGCTCCTAATCTCACACAAATTAATTGAATTTGAGACTCAAGCTTCCTCTGTATAGACAGTTGAGTGGCCATCCTTCTATCGTACCGACCTGATGGCTTAGGAGAACAAGGGAGATAGATCAACTTCAAGACTCGCCCTATCCTGCCCTGATATGAATTGAGTGGAGATTTGACGCTTTGGAGACATATCTATGCAATCATTTTCGGATAGCCCTGTTTCTGCTGGTGGCTCATGGGGATGTAATGTGGATGGGTGGCGGAGATGGGTCGATAGTAACTCAACAACTAATTGAGATAAGGATGAAGGGATCTTAATCACTCCCTAGTCCTTTGTGCTCATAGAATGTCTTAGCGAAGATCTGCCTTCTGACCTGGACCGATATAGCTGAGTAGTTACTTTCTCCTTTCCTTGGACGTTACCCTTAGCCTGCCTAGATTGGGTACCCTGAATTTGAGGGTCCTGTCTTGCCATAGATTGGGGGGACTGCCTGGCTATATTATAGGGGAAGTTGGGGGGCACTTTGTCACCCTGACTACCAAAGTTCGAGATTGGAGCTTCCAAATGGATCTTATTTAGAATTTGATGTTTTGTTAGGATATCATTTTGTTGGATCATCAAAGTGATTGGAGAGCAATGTAACTGGCTAATAGTCTCGAGTTCTAGCCCCTGTTTAGAAAGAGGGCTTGTGCACTGAACATTAACAACCCCTGTTCATTTTCTCTGGCCCCGAGATCCCGTGAGTCATTTTGATGAACATCTAGAGGGCGTTGTAGAAATTCTTCTTTTCCTGGATCTGCAGCATGTGATAGGATCTGCTGGCTATGCTCTGAGATCTATAATGCGTGTCTCTCCTTATCACAAACATCTAGTGGGCGACTATGGGTGTCTGAGGGATTTTGTAGGAACCTTCTTTCCACCCATTCCTTGGTGCTCTCCGAGGTTGATTTGGTGCCCATGTGCTTAGTAGAGAGGCCCACTCCTTCTAACGATTCCATTTCCACATGATTTGGGAAAGCTTTTCTTGCCACTAGTAATTTCACCACATGCTTCAAATTGACCCCCGAGCATAAAATTACCTTGATGCGAATGTAAACCTGAAAGATTCCAAATCTTCTACTTTGTATCTATTTAGGTTACCCTGCTGAAGTAGTTTCTTAAGTCTACGATTACTGTCTCCAACCATGCAGGTGTCAGGATGCCAAATAGTCTAAGCGAAACCCCCTCTCCTCCTATTACCACATATGAGGACCAAGGAAATACTGACTTTATCCCCATTAGGTCATGTAATGCATAGTCTTCCAAGAAATCTCTATATTCGACTTTCTATTTGAGAGAGATTAAGAAGCTGATTGCGAGATTCTAGTGACATCAATTGCAGAGGCTGAGAATTTTGATGCCCCGATAGCTCCAATTGATCGCATAATGGATGTATTTGTATTTGCAACTATTCTCACAAGCCCTAGTTATAGCTCCTTTAGTTTTTCAGCCACCTCTCTCATGTCAGCCACTAAAGTAAATTCCTTATTCATAGGATCCTTGAAGCTCCTTATGTGAAAAACAACAGATACTGTAGATGCATACGAGGGGCCTGAAGACACTGCAACAGTCTGCATAAATGGATTCCTTTGATTTGCCTCTGTATTCGGAGGCCCTTGATATTTCTCGGAGGGTGTAGCAACCCTAGATTTTTCCCATCTGACTGAAACCACTCTTCCATCTATACGTCGATCATTCAGGATCTCCATTTCTACCTTTGCATCCTGCTTGTAGAGAAATCGCACAAATGCAAAATCCCTAGGTTTCTTGGTGCTCGGTAAAGTTGGGATATGACATCTAGAATTCTCCCATATCTATTGAAAATGCCCCATAGATCTTTGTTGGAACAATTGAAAGGAATATTACCCATGAACAGGTTGAAATTGTTTTTAGGAAGGAGCCTTAGCGATTTATTTGGGCTATTTGCTCTCCTGGGTGATCTGCCTCTGATTTGGGGGTTGATCCTGTTGGAGTAACTTGGGAGGGCTCATTGAGATGGAGCCCTATCCCTCCGTTTTACCATGGGAGGGCTCTCTTCTTCACCTTGACTCAAGTGCTCTTACACTTGTGCAAGCTAACCTGGGAGGGCTCTTCCTTGTCCTACACATATGGTTGGTGAACTAGTTTTTAGCATCGTTGCTAGGGTCTTTTGTTGTGCAAAGAATACCATAGGTTCTAGATTAGGGTTTTTCTAACCTAGGTTTTTATTTCATTTTTAGGGTTTTTTTTTTTTTTAATTTTTTAAAGAATAGATTTCCACTGTTGTTTTAGGTTAGGAATTATTTTACTGAACCCACTAACATTGTTTTTCTATGTTTCAATTTTATAAGAATTTTACAGGTAACATCTTCTCCTCACTCTTCTATTACTCTTTTAGTTTATTGAATTTTTATAGGAATTTTTGTTTCTAGGGTTAGGCATAGAACTTTTAGGGTTGTTTTGTGTGTTCATGCCCATGTGGGTCTGTGACCACACATTGCTGCTTATAAGTGGAGGAGGTTTAGTCGAAGGACTCTCCATTTACCGTTGATTTCAAAAACATCTGAATTACTGTGATTTAACTAGAAACATGGCTTATAATGAGCAAGATTTTGATGAGAACATTGAACATAACACACTGCCAGTAAGGATGATACATGATGAGAATGAGGTATATTATTTTCCATTGGTTCGAACTTTACGTAATTACATACAACCGGCAAGAGCAACCATACCATCATTTGTGATTTTCCAGTTAACAAAAGTAACATAGACTTCAAACCAATTGTTTTCCAACTACTTCCTAAATACCATGGACTTGCTTCTGAAAGTCCATATCTGCACTTAAAAGAATTTAATGAGATAGCTTCGACCTTGCACTACAACAATGTCTCCCAAGATGTCATTTGATTGAAACTATTTCCATTCTTTTTAAAGGAGAGGGCCAAGCCATGGCTCCACTCCTTAAGGCCATAATCAATTGGGACATGAGCCGATATGACCTGGGAGTTCCTTAAAAAGTTCTTCCCGGTTCATAAGGCCAACAAACTGAGGAGTGATATCATGAATTTCTTTCAAAAGGAGGGTGAGTCTTTTTTTTCAATGCTAGAAAAGGTTCGACGATCTTCTTCTTGTCTAGCCACATCATGGTTATGAGAATTTGGCATGTGAGTAGCTTTTTCTATGTTAGAATAAGCTCAAACATGCACCAATTTGTAGAGATGATATGCAACAATGAATTTATTAGTAAGGATCCCAATGAGGCATGATATTACTTCATTGTGTTGGATGAAAATGCACAATTATAGGATACCTCCAACAAGCCAAGAAGTTCCAAGCCTATGCCTAGAAAGGAAGCAGGAATGTGTGTGCTTAACGAGGAAGAAGATGTCAATGCAAGGATCACGGGTCTCTCAAGGAAGGTTAAGGCCATGGAATTGAGGAAGATAGATGTTGTCTATCCCATTGAGGCCATTGAGAATGCTTGTGGAATTTGTGAGATTGATGTCCACTTAAGAAAGGATTGGTTGAATATGTATACTTCAGATTGGTTGAATCATCCCAATTCTAGTTGGAGGAATGGACCAACTGCGAATGCTAACAATAATCGCCAAGGGCCATCTACTATTACACTAGAAGTGCCCCCACCGAAGATGACCCTTGAGGATACGTTGAATGCATTCATACAAGGCTAAATGTAATTCAATCATACCATCATGCATGGCATCAATGAACTTAAAATATTAGTTGCAAGAATTGAGACACACCTAAGTGTTTGGAATAAATGGACCTTTTCAGCCCAAACTTAGCCTTACCCTAAGGGATTATTTAAAGTGAGTGATCCTAGTTCTTTCAACCAACATGTGGAATATGTTAAATCCATCACCACCCTGAGAAGTAGTAAAGTGATCGATAAAGACATTCTTAAGAAGGTTAAAAAAAAATGGGGAATCTGAAAAATCAAAGGATGATGATGGATTTAGCAATGCTCCACAAGACAAAGAACCGAAGCATGAGTATAAGCATGTGGCTCTGTTTCTCCAATGTCTTCCTCCATTAAAGTGCTTAATTGATAACTAGGACATTTTAGAGGTTTTCCAACAAGTTAAAAATCAACATTCCCTTGTTGGATGCCATTAAACAAATTCTGTCCTATCCCAAATTCCTAAAGGATCTATGTACGATAAAGCGCAAGATGAATGTACAAATGAAAGCCTTCTTAGCATAATAGGTGAGTGCAATCATTAAATAAAACACTCCCCCCAAAATAGAAGGATCAATCTCTTACATCATAGCTAACTCCCAGATCGAAAAAATGCTTCTCAATCTTGGGACAAGTTTCAATCTGATTCCTTACTCGGGATATGAGAAACTCAGTCTTAGTGAGTTAAAACCCACTAAAAAAACTTTACAACTTGTTGATCACTCAATTAAAATAAAAAGGGGGTAGTGGAAGACGTGTATTGCAAATCCAAAAATTCTACTTTCTTATGAACTTTCTAGTCTTGGATACAATCGGTCACGAATGCTAGCACTCGGATCCCTATCATCTTGGGACACCCATTCGTGGCTACTTCAAATGCATTGATCAATTGTCGGAATAGAGTCATGAATTTATCCTTTGGGAATAGGATAGTGAAATTAAATGTGTTTGACGTGTACAAACAACAAGAGGATGAGCATGAGATCAACGAACTTACCTTAAATGATACACTCTTGGAAGAGGATCCCCTTCTAACCAAATTCTCTCAATCCTTAGAAGTATGCTTGGATCACTTTACTGATTCTAACGATCCTATGATTATAAACATTCTGAATGCCTTACGTGAGTTCACCCCATTGATTGAAAACCACTTTTCCACTAATTCTAAATTGTCCCCATATATTGTGGAAGCACTAGAAATTTATGATTCCATGGAAACGATACCGACAAAAGAAGAAAGATTTATTGATGTCTCTCCATCACTCTATTTTTATTTTTATTTTTCAAACCAAAGTGAACAATTGTTCATGGGAAGATCCATATTTGTCTAACCATTGCCCAGATAAAGGTTTAAGGAGATATGCTACTAGACATGAAAAACCTAATTATATATCCTTTTGTCATACATGGGGTGTACATTTTTTCTGAAAAGAAAATCAATGTTGAAATTCTGTGGCATGGTTTTTTCTAGTTCTTAATGATTAAAGACACCCATGTCTACTATCATCAACATTCCTATGGATGATTTTGTTGAAGAGTTTATTGAGGTATTTGTTGAGATATTTGTCGTTAGAAGAGGTGTCATTACTAGATTTATCTCCTAGTCTGATGGAGATATTTCTTTTGCTTTTTAGGATTAGTTTACTTTAGTTAACATAGTATTTTGTTTTGCCTATTGCACCAACTTGGAGGAATTTAAGAGCTTTTGATTATTTGTCATCTCATGTACTTCTCACCCTCTACTTGATTACATCTTTGTTGCTCTCATACGATTTCGTTGCATATTTTTCTAACATTAAGGACAATGTAGCATTTAGGTTGGGGGTGTGGTTTCCTTTACAAATAAAAAATAAAAAATAAAATCAAATAAAATAAATGTCGATTTGTGCTGAAATTTTTAATGTTTTTAGGCTGAATTCTTTGTGAATTTTTTAGAAGATTATTTAAGTGAGTTCATGTTAAATTAAAGTAATTTCAAAGATTAGAATTATAATGTATTGAGTTTTGTGAAAATAGAAGTCTAGAAGCTAGTATATTTGGAGAAATAAAAAACTGAGTTCTTTTAAAGTAATTTTCTAATGAAAGTTTTAAACATTGATGAATCATGAATTTCATAATGAAAAATCCTATTTTCAATGATAAAGGATGAAGTTTGATATCGAATGTGATAACTTGATGATTGCTTTAGAAGTATAAAGGAACCAATCTTGATGAACCTTAACTGTTTTGAAAAAAAAAAATGGAGAGAAAAAGAAAGAATACATCGAAAAGGGCCACCTATTATGTAAAAAATAAAAAATAAAATAAAATAAAAATGTTCTATAAAAAAGAAAGAATGAAATAAGGACAAGGAAAAGGAAGGATTGTCAAAAGAAAAAAAAAATTAGTGTGAAAGTTGTTGATGTGAAAAAAAAAATTGAAAAAGAAGTTAATAAAGGATGATTCAGTGCTTTGGTTAATCCAGTCACTTTAGGTTACTATTGGTCTTATTATTACAAGAGAGTTGAACCACTAGTTGGTGTAAAGTTAGATTTCACCACGCATCGTGGTTTTTAATGTTTGTAATTTCTCCATTAGTTGATTAATGATTTGAACTCAATGATGGATTGTTATAAAGTGTGCTAGGATCTAGAAGGATATTTTTAGAAGCTTGTGTCTTGGAATTCTGATATTGAGTGGTTTTATGGATACATGAATATATAGAGTTAGTTCTTTTGAAAAGGATTTCTACTCTTTGATTTTTGAAAAATCTTTCGCGTGTTTTATTCAAGACTTGGAAAATGTTGGTTGGGGTGTGTGTTGAGAGTTAAATATTTCATATTTAACCCCAATTTTACATTGGTTTGAACATTATATATATTAAGATAAAATGGTCCTAATTAGTATATTTTTATTGTATGAGGGGATATTTGGAAGGTCATGATGATTTTCAGTGAATGATGCAATTTAAAGACCATAAAAGAAGAAGATCAAAGACAATGAAGAAAGTGAAGAAAATTAGGAATTCTCGACAGGATCAAACATGGTTCGATACGATTGAGAAAACTAAAAAATTTAAAGTTAGTTGCTGGATAGTTTTTCAAATTCTTTGATAGGACATCAATTCCATGAACAGTCCCTCGATGGAGCTTAATGGGAGTCAGACTCCTATCTAAGAAAAATCAGGATTTTAAGATTTGTTACTAGACTATTTTTGGCACATTATCAATTCCATCAGCAGATCTTTGATCCTATTAAATGCCATCAAAGACCCTCGATCCTATCAAAGACTCCTATTGACATAGGTGGTTAGTGTGAAAGTTCATGAATTTCATTGGTCAGTGCGAAAGCCGTCGATTTCTACCTATTAAAGGTGTATTTTAAATGATTCAAGGTATCAATCTAGGGTTTGGGAGAGAGATGAAGTGATGGAAGAGATTTGATAGCATCGCTCTTCTTTCCCGGTCTTTTGTTTCTAATTTATTTTTTCTATTTTTAAAGAAAGTTATGTCTAGTTAATCTCTTAGCAAAGCCTAATGGGTGAAACTTCTAGTTAATTTTAATGTTCTAGTTCTTTTTTATTGTTACATTGGATTTCTATTGATCGATTGTACACCACAGGCATAATAGATGATTGAATTCAAAGTAAATCGATGAACTATACATTGTGATTGCTAGAAGTGGATCCCTAGAACCTTAGTGCTTTAATATATTATTTTTACCTTAATTAATTCACTGGAAAGCATAATCTTAAATTCGGTTTAGTTCTAGTTGTGGTCTCGACCACATACATCTCTATGGAATGATTTTTGACTCACCGAGTTATTAGTATATCATAGCCCTATACTTGAGGTTAGAGAACAATAAGACCATTTGAATATGGATCATCAAGGTAAGGATGTTTGATAGAATCATACAGACTCTAAATGATGTCAGGCATGTCTTAGATCTAAATAAAATTTTTATATCCTTTGAGGTTTTAAATATGAATAGGTGCATGTTCACCACATCTAGTGGTGTAATTAAGGTCACTAGATGTACAATGATGTTAATGAAGGGACATAAGACATGAAATATGTACAAGTTAATTAGGAGCATGATTATAAGCGAGGCCGCTACCACCTCACACAAAGAATGCAGTATATATGACATTATTCCGTGACATATACAGATAGGGCATATGAGCGAGAGGCGCATGATGGAACTCCATAAACGGAAGTTGTTAAAGGGATTTAAGGTGTGTAAAGTAGATTTCTGTAAGGATTACATGCATAGGTAGCATTGAATGGTGAGGTTCAAAATTGCTACATATACTAGTAGCAGGGTACTCCACTCTATACATTTTAATGTCTATGAGCCAGTGATAGTATCGTCTTAGGGAGGAGCATGATACTTCATGAGCTTCATAGAAAATTACTCTATGAAGGTTAATTTGGATCTAAAATTGCAGTTTAGACCGTTGTAGTAGAAGTATGGAATAGTGTGGACTCCTAGAGGGGGGTGAATAGGACTTTGGTGAATAGGACTTTTCGAATGATTATACAAATTTAAAACTTTATTTCCTAACTTAAACTTAATTTGCAATTGAACTAAGCAAGGAAATGTAACTCTAAAGGCTTCTAAGCCAATAGAGGGTCCAATCACATAGGCTACTCAAGATATACAAATAAAGCAACTAGCCTATAACACTGTGAACTTGTGTGTGGAATGTGTTACCTATCAATCTTAAGCATTCTTCCAATCATGCATAAATAATCAAGCATTCAAACTTATGTGATCATGATTAAATAGATGTGCAAATGACAATTCTAAACAAAAAGATGTATAGTGGTTCGACTATGTGGCTACTCCACTCTCGACAACCTCACTCTCTCCTAGAGTGTGTCGGATTTCACTATCACTGGTTTTAAATCAGGTCCACTATAAACCTTTATAGCCCTACACTAACGACTAAACAATTTATACTCTACACATGAGCAAAGGTTCTACATTAAGAACTTACGTTTAGGCCCCATGGCTAAGGTCCCACACAAGGCACCTACGTTTAGACCCACTGGTCAAGGTCTCACACAAGGCACCTACGTTTAGGCCCACCAACCAAGGTCCCACATAAGGCACCTACGTTTAGGCACACAGGCCAATGTCCCACATTAGTCACTTTATCGAGTTTGTGGATAATAAACTCTTATCCTCAATCCTACACGAGGATAGAGACTAACTTGTGGACTCTTAACAATGACACTTACTTATCGGAATGAGTCCTCTTTTGTAGCTTGTCTTAGGTTGCTTGATCTTTGCTCTTTCGTGTTTAAATTAGCTCCTCGATGCTCCCCTGATCACAATGCTGTGATTTTTTTGTTGTATCAGCTTCACGATCAAGAACCTTGCATAGATGTTCCTATAAAGGTAACTAAGGTAACGGGAGTGGGTTGAATCTCCTATCAAGGGTTATGAATGGATTTCCTAAGAGATACAACTAATGGATGTTCTACAGTATTATGGAGACAAAGGATTTGCCAATAGGTTTAGTCTCTATACTCTAAAATAGTCTCGACATCATATTCTTCATCAATAGGAGCTTTGAATGCTCATTGAAGTGATGAATCACAATGAGGAAAGTATGAATCTCGTGTGGATAGAGTCTAGGATGAGTGGTATAAGCTTGGGAAACACTAGAGACTTTAAAATGCCTAAATCCACTCATTCCATAAAGTTCTGGGTCGTGTATTTATAAAGAGAAGTCCCAACGGGTATATAACGGCTAGTTTTTGGTTCTATCGAGTGAGTTTTTAGTGGCACCGAACTATAGTCGGTGGCACCAAAATATCACTCGGTTGTACCGAATTAGTTCCTGAAGCTGCTGGATGATATTTGTTACTTTCGTTGGCAGTCAGTTGTACCAAATTAGCTTTGAAATGTTGCTGGACTATTTTGGGCACTTTTGGTGGCACTAAATGTGTCTTCTTAGTGGTACCGAATGGCACTTCGGTGGTGCCGAAGGTGCCATTCAGTGACACCTTCTCCAACCGAATTAGAATAGATTTTCTTGTTTGAACTTTTGTCCAGCAATTCATTTAGCAACTTTGAACCTTCTAAAGCCAACATTAGAGTGATAGAAAATATAGAGTTAGAATGGCTTGAATAGATGATCTAAGTGGGTTTTCCTATTAAGGGTCAAGGTCATCTATAGGTAAGATCAATATCATAGAAGCTTCTTGTACTTTGAACCTGTAGCTTGGGCTTCTGTTCCAGTTGCATCGTCGGTCTTCTTTTGTCAAGGACCCATCCGACTACTTGACATAATAGTTATGTGATTGACAAGCAAATGTGCTTGGTGAGTGCACTAACATGGTCTACTTCTTAAAGCATAAATCTGAGGTGTTCAGTAAATTTAATAAATGAAAGGTGGAAGTAAAGAAGTAAATAGAAACACGGGTTAATTGTCTCAGGTCAGATAACGGTTCAGAGTAAAGAGAGGTGAGATTCATGGAATTCTGCAAGGAATAGGGCATCACAAGGCACTTCTCAAATCTAGGGACCCCACAGCAGAACGAGTTGCCAAAGAGGATGAAGTGAACTCTATTGGAGAGGGTGAGAAGTATGTAGTTTCATACGGGGCTGTCTAAAAGCTTTTTGGTAGAAGTGATTAACATGTTATGCTATATTGCAAATCGGTCATCATCTACATTGCTAGACTCTAAATTGCAGAGGACGTCTATAAAAGCAAGGAGGTGGATTACTCAGGGATGAGATTTTTGACATATGTTCACATGCAGAGTGGACAAAGGATGAAGCTAAATCCTAATAAGAAGTACATCTTTATCAGGTATGAAAAAGGTGTTAAGGGCTACAAGCTTTTAGATTTAGTTTAACAGAAGGTGTTCATTGTAAGAGATGTCATCTTTGATGAGGCATTAATGTTGATGGCTAACGAGGATGGTGTAGGGATGTTAGAAACACATTGTGAGACTAATTTGGTATGGGTTTGAAGATAGTTGGAGCCAATTGAGCCAGTTACTGAATGTGAAAGTCAACAACAATAAGAAACTGACTAAGACAATTAGTTGGATACCCAGGAAAGTATAGTCAAGAACATGGAGAAAAGAACTATTAGAACCCCAATTTACTATCAGTTCGAAGACATGGACTTTTTTGCATTATTTATATAGATGGAGATCCCTCCACCTTTTAAAATGTAAAATTCGGAAAAGATAACAACAATGGATGTTGGCCATGGCAAAGGAGATGAAATCTCTGTAGAGAAATAAAAAATGGGAGTTGGTGGAACTTTTAAAAGGTCAGAGGGCTATAAGGTGCAAGTGGGTATTCAGGAATAATAAAGCATTAACAAAAAAAATATAGCAAAACGTATAAGGCATGACTCATAATAAAGGAGTACTCGCACAGGGAATGAGTAAATTACAATGAAGTTTTCTCTCCGTTTGTGAAACATGCTTCAATCCGGGTGTTACTGATCATGGTAATGGAATCCAATTTGAAATTGGAGCAGCTCCATGTGAAGACAACATTCATCCGTAGGAACTTAAAGGAAGTCATTTATATGAGGCATTCTTAAGGATTCAAAAATCTTGATAAGGAAGGCCATGTGTCTTGGCTGAAGAAGTCATTGTATGGGCTTAAGCAGTCTCCGAGGCAGTGGTGCAAGCTGTTCGATTCCTACATGGTTGAGATTTGAGTATATGAAGTGTGAGTACGATTTTTGCATATATTATAGGGTACCTGAGGACGGGTCCTACATTCTTCAGATTCTTTACATTGATGATATGCTGTTTGCTGTGAAAGACAAGAAGGAAATACTCTAACTTAAGTCTTTATTATGCTTGGAGTTTGAAATGAAGGATATGGGCGCTAGAAAGAATATCCTAGGCATGGAGATACACAAAGATAGAGAGTCTGGGAAGTTGTGGATTTCTTTGAATGGACATGTGCAAAGGATGCTAAAGAGGTTCCATATAAAAGGTGTTAAACAAGTTATCACGCCTCTAGCAAGTCACTTTAAGTTATCAAACAGGTCGAGTCCAAGTATGGAAGATGAGATTTCAGATATGTCATGGGTTCCATACATGAGTGCAACGAGGAGTCTCATGTATTCAATGGTTTATACAAGGCCAGATATCTCACAAGTAGCTAGTGTGGTCAATGTAGATATATGACGAATCCAGGAAAAAAACATTGGAATGTTGTTAAGTGGATTCTCACGTATCTCAAGGGCACAATTGACACTAGAATCATATTCGAGCGACTTAGAGATTCAGGTAGAGTTATGGGGTACATGGATTCAAATTATGTAGGTGATCTAGAAACCAGGAGGTCCACTACGAGATATGTTTTCACATTAGTAAGCAGACCGATATGTGGGAGATTTGTACAATAATATACGATAGTGTTGTCTACAACTGAGGCAGAATATATGGCTATGAGGGAGGCATCAAAATAAGGATTGTGGTTGAAAGGTATGATATGAGAGCTCTAGTTAAAGCAGGAGTTGATTCAGTAGCATTGTCATAGTCAGAGTGTTATCCATATGACGATGAATCAGGTATATTATGCAAGAACTAAGAACATCGACTTAAGGTTCCACAAGATATGTGAACTCATTACTTTAGGAGAGATTCTATTTAAAATATTTACAAAGATGAGAAGGTCATAGACATGTTGAAAAAGTCGGTGACCAAAGAGAAGTTCAAGCACTGCTTGGGCTTGATCAATCTCACTAGCCATTGATGAGATTTGGGCACCCTTGCACCGAGGTGTGGATGGAGTTGCATTCCAGGTAGAGAATACAACTAGCGGTCTACGCTCAAGGTGAAGGTTACATAAGAGGTCTTCATGGTGACTTGACAGAACACAAGTCAGTGTGGAGATTTTTGTACAAGATGCCTTGAAATTTTCCAATTTGCTGTTCAGAGAATCCTTGTCTCGGTTCGACCAGATTCATTTTTGGTTCCACCAAACATTAGGATTCTTAGGTTGCGTGATGTGAAGATTTACATATTTTCGATTCGTCCAAAAAGTTCAAACGGTTTGGTTCGATGTCCAATCAATGGTTACATCCGGTCTAACCTAACATGTTATGCAACTTAGCGCAAATCAAGGTATTTAAAATCTGATCGCAATTAGGTCTATCAATGTGAGTGTTTTCTCTCTAAGGGTAAGAGTTTTGAGATGTGAGAGGGTTCTAAATGCTTGTAAGGGCTTGAGACATGATTTTCTTAAGGGATCAGGGTTTTTTTAAGTGTGCATTGCAAGGAGAGATCCATGTTTCATCTATAATCGGAGAAGGTCAATGGTGTAATCTCTAAGGCTTTGATTATAGTGGATTTTTGTCGCTTTATGCCGATGCTTTTCTACGCAAGGGTTTTTCATGTTAAATATCTAGTTTTATGTAGTAGTTGTTTGCTTTATTGTTTGGTTATTTTGCTTTATTCAATTGTTCTATCTTTATTGAATGTGCTTCCGCAAAATGTATAGATTAACGGTAATATTATATTCGAATTTCTAAAGCCTATGATTGATCTAGGTTTGTTGAGGACTTAGAATTTCAACAGTTGAAAAGCATGTTGGTTATCATAGATTTGAGAGGATGATCGATCATTTAAAATAAAAAATAAAAAAGTAAATCTACTGAGAGCAATACCTTTAATAAAAATCTTTAGAAAAGATATATTTTCCCAAATATCTCCCTAAAAAACCAAACTAAACTGAAAATTTGTAGGGCTCGATGTTCTTGAACTTTTAAAGCATACATGGGTTTACACACATGTTGATCCATCGTGTCCCACTGCATGGGAATGATGAAAAAATAACATATCCAAGTAACCCATGTTTGAACTGTTTCAGTTTAATGTGTCTGTTTCTATATGCATCTTATTAGTTGCCCTTCTATAGGTTAAGACTGCAGTATTAAGAAAAGCTTTGATGAATATTCCATCCACAGAGTGACAAAAACAAACCAATGGTCAAAGACTGCTGAGCCATGTTTGACAATCAAACCATTTGTATAAGACTACTGAACCATCATAGCCACGCTTAATGGTACTGAGATCCATCATATTTATACAAAAATGTCGCACAAGAATATATTAGGACATTAGCTCAAAAATTAAATAGATTTAAAGCTTGAGAAAAAGTGTCCTTCAATGTTTATCCATGTACATGTAGTGCCACCCTTTCCTCAGTCTTTTTCTCCTTTTTAATCCCACCCCTTCTCTCTCCTTACTCCCTAGCTAAAACCAACAGTAGATGGGGAAATTGAGGTTTGCTAGCCATACACACACCAAGCGTCCAAAAAGTAGATCTAAGGTACATATGACCATGTACAAAGTTGGGGCTCATCCACCCATCAGGTGAGCACTTACCTGCAAGTATGGACAGCTGACTATTTTATTTAAACTGTCCATTCGCTTTTTACAAAAATGGCTAATCTTCAGATGAGCAAACAACGTGATTTTTATTTATTTATTTATTTATTTATTATTATTTTTTGTAAGATTATCTTTATGGTACAGGGCACCATGTATACCATTCAGATTTAAATAAAAATTAAATTAATTCTGGTTTGTGAGGGGGCCATTTGGTAACAGCAAACAGGTAAGTCTAATCAGGAAAATTCATCTTATGAAAATGAAAAACAAGGTGTCTTAAACTAATTATTCTCATGATATCTGTTAAATACTTGGAATAACGATTGTTTATAGCACATCTAACATATATGCACATTAAAAGCTAGGCATATATAGCACATGTGTGATGCTTGAAGCTATATGGTGCCATATGTGGAATATGTGACATGTGTGGCACTTGATGATGTTCGTGTGACAGACATATTCCATGTAAGACTTGCACGCGGGGCAAATGCAATACATGAAAAATGTTTGAAGTTTGAATGCAAAACAAATGCCATGCTTGAAGATAGACATGGCACATGTGACACATGTGACATGCTACTAATAAGAGAATGACATGTATCTAATGGCGGTAAATAGGTCTCAAGCTTTTTCAGGAACAAACAAAGCCCTGCAATATATATATCCGAATGCTCACCTTCGCACCATTTGGCACGGAACTCGTACAAACTTTTTTGACAACCCATCATACGTAATTTGGGATTCCGCATCACATGGACCATTTAGATTTGATGCCAATGACACATGTGGAAAGGTGCACAGGTGAGCATGACACTCTCTCTCTCTCTCTCTCTCTCTCTCTCTCTCTCTCTCTCTCTATATATATATATATATATATATATATATCCGAATGCTCACCTTCGCACCACTTGGCACGGAACTCGTACAAACTTTTTTGACAACCCATCATACGTGATTTGGGATTCCGCATCACATGGACCATTCAGATTTGATGCCAATGACACATGTGCAAAGGTGCACAGGTGAGCATGACTCTCTCTCTCTCTCTCTCTCTCTCTCTCTCTCTCTCTCTCTCTCTCTCTCTATATATATATATATATATATATTTCTGAATGCTCACTTTCGCACCACTTGGCACTGAGCATGACTCTCTGATGTAGAGCGGGTTGCGGACAATTACATGGCCAAGATGGATCAGAAAAGGCCCAGTCGACGACAGAAGTGATCCAGACCATCGAACCTTAAATCGGACGTATCTTGCAATCCGGAATGAGTTATCTGACGTAAAATATATGATTTTGGGGTAGAATGAGCTACTGAAGCCAACCAACCCTGCTATGCCGGGTTACGCAGCCCAGAATTGCGAAAAACCCCTGGATTGACGGTCGTTTCCCTGTTTTAATTTCGTTTTTACTATAAATAGTAAGTTTTAGTTTGATTATAACTCTTCATCCGTCGGGCTTTAGGAGTTGCGCCCAACGTGAAAAGAGCTTAGAATAATTAGGAGAACGGTTTGGTGAAGCCAAATAGGACACTTACTATTTTTGGCCGAAAACCTTGCGCACTAGTAGACATCACGACCGTCTATAAATAGTAAGTTTACTATTTATAGTAAGTCACGGATTCTAAGAGTTTGAGTTGTAGTTTGATTCTAATTTCTTTCCCATTGCCTGGTAGCCCTATTTAAAGGGTTGTAAACTCATTTTTAATCATCAATTAATCAATTTCGAATTTATTAGAATTTATTTCTATTTTCTGCTTTCTTTCCTCGTGGATTCGAGAAGTCTCTGTGAGGAGTCCAGAGAACCTCCGTGGATTCGGAGTAGTTATCCTCATCACGTTCATCCCTGTGTCAGTTATCCTCAGCTTGATTCTCGACGAAGATCTCGGGGATTGATTCTCCTTGTATCAAAAGGAGATCTCCTGTACAAACTTTTTTGACAACCCATCATACGTGATTTGGGATTCCGCATCACATGGACCATTCAGATTTGATGCCAATGACACATGTGCAAAGGTGCACAGGTGAGCATGACTCTCTCTCTCTCTCTCTCTCTCTCTCTCTCTCTCTCTCTCTCTCTCTATATATATATATATATATATATATATATATATATCCGAAAGCTCACCTTCACACCACTTGGCACGAAGCATACAAACTTTTTTGACAACCCGTCATACATGATTTGGGATTCCGCATCACGTGGGCCATTCAGATTTGATGCCAATGACACATGTGCAAAGGTGCACAGGTGAGCATGACTCTCTCTCTCTCTCTCTCTATATATATATATATATATATATATATATATATATATATATAAGGCTCATGTCTGCCATTTATCTACTATCCTTCCACACATTATCTATAAAAGAAAAGAAAAAACAGAGAGATAGATATATATATATATATATATATATATATATATATATATATATATATATATATATATATATTCTATCTCTCTGTTTTTTTTTTTTTTTTTTAGATTATGTGTGGAAGGATAGTAGATAAATGGCAGACATGAGCCTTCACTCTTATTACCTGGAAACTGAACTACCAAACAATCCCGAAATAATTAGAATTCTAGAATTTCCGTTCATACACCAGTTCTTGTGCTTAATTCCTTTGTCGAATTTCTTTAATTAAATCCTGGGAATTGAACAAGTTGATTGATTCATTGCAGAATGGCACTTTCACAAAACCTATTATCCGCTTGCTTGTACTACATCTCAAGTACATTTGAGGCGACAGTTCTCAACATGACCCCTATCTTTACATACGTTTTATCTATCGTTTCAAGGCAAGAGGAACTTAAATTTAATACCTGCTGGGGTAAAGGGAAGCTGTTTGGGACCCTCGTAGCCGTCTCTGGTGCTTTCATCCTCGTATTATGGAAAGATTCATCTGTTGGTTTGCTCACCACAAGAAGCTTGGGAGATTTTTTGCTTGGCTTGGCTATGGTTGTTGTTGGGGTTGTTGCACTCAGTATATGGATTCTGTTGCTGGTGAGTAGCATGCACATTCCCTAGTCTCTGTGTTGTGAGAAAGGCTACTGTGATGAAGTGATCCTGGAGCCACAAATCAGGTGGTGGCGACCACGAAAAGGCCCTGGTCCAAAATTGCCGAGGTCCACTTGGGTACAGGTAAACGTTGTGTGTGGATCGCTGGTCCTCTTTTTCTAGCTGTGATTTTATTTTTTTCACTTGCACAAGTGGATGACCTGGCAAATGGGTTAGTCTTGTTTTTGGCCATGGGCACGTTCGTGGTGGGCCAACATGATGAATGGTCATGATCTCATACTCGTATATTACATTCGCACGTGTCAAGATAGCCTTCCAACTAATCTCCCTCAAATTGCACCACTTTGCAAATTACTGTTTTCATTATCTAAAGTTTTTGTTCGATTGCCTCAGGTACTGTCCATCAAAATTCACACCAAATTTACAGGGCCCCATCTCCATAGAGAGTCATCACAACTGTTGGTTTGAATGAATCCAACTATTGAGAAAACTAGATAAATTTCCACTTTTGTCCATTTTTGTCAAGAGTTCAATCTATTGAACTCAACGATGACGCTGATGTTGGCTTGTGATTCAAGAGTCTAGAGGCAGCATAGGGACTGACTTGCAGGGCAAAACTCAAGAACAATACATGGACCGCTAAGATTGAAAGAAATAGGTTAGAAAGTTCAATCCAAGGCCTAGCATGCATTGGACTGGTTATTCATTTCGTGCGTGTGATATATCTCATAAAATCCATCGATGAGCTCTGCATGCTAGACAAAGCCATTGTCCATAAGCCCTAAATGGTTTTCAAAAACAGGTCATTTTAGGAGTTTTTTATTTGTTTTAGTCAAAATTTACTATTTTTTGCAATTAAGTTTTTTGCTATTTTAAAGTTATTTTAGAATCTGGAGAGTCCTATGATAGCTTCTTCTTTTTTTAAGAAAGGTGGGTGTGCACAAAAAATTACAAGCTGCACTTATCCTATAAATCCATGAAATAGACAACAACAAAATTTACAAAGAGAAGGAAAACCAAGACTACGATTGGGACTATATCCATCCTTCAAACAGTGCCTCACCAAGATAACCACAGTGATAACTTAAACTGACAAATCCAAAAGATAGAGATCCCAGCAGATGAACCACCCGGAGAAAAACAATCAACCATAAACACCAGCCCATAATTTCAGCTAAAAAAAAAGGCCTCTCCATTAGCCACCCAATCATCCCACCATCTCCATGGACCATCATCATTATGCCAACAACGTCAGACCAAATCTTCCAATCGCATCAGAACTAATTCCAGCCTTTCCAGACATCTTGGTGGGATTACAGATTCATCCTCAACACCCCAATAATCTAAGTTCCATTATGAGTGGACCATCAACGGCCTACCATCCACAGCCCATCCACAAAATAGTGGCCATAAAAGATCATCATCAGCATACCGTCCTCAACAAACCATTAAGCGAGATTAAATCCTTCCCCGAATTTAGCCCTCACCAATAGGCCAATACCACCGAATGCCTTCAAAAACTAGCTGCTACAGCAGGGGACTACAACTATACCAAGGAGCATTGATTCCCAGCAATCCAGAAGCTGGACATCTCATCACTAGAGCATCCAAGTATGATGCAGCAATCCACCCTAGGAGAGGAGATGCAGCTGAACATACGGAACATGTAGCTCCAAGCAACACGAGAAAGCAGAATAATACAGAACAGATTCCACACAGACATCAGAGCAGCAATTAATTTTGATTCCAATTATTCCACCGTACTTTCTCCACACAGAAATCAAAACGGCTCAGCTCAGCACAAAGTCCAATTAGATTGAAATATTTACTAACAGCCCCATGGCACGGATGCTATTGCTCAGCCTCACTGATATAGGCGACATTCAAAAACTTCTCAAAGTAAGAACCCGTCTCACATCATCCACCCACCAGACAGGCAAAATGCAAAGAAAACCAGACATACCAATGTCGATCAATCAGCAGCCTCGCCCATTACACTATTATGCCTCTGCCATTAGACTGCAACAGGAACGTTGCCAGGATGGAGGAGAGGCTGGGTCATCTCAGAGAGCAGCCAGTAGGGGAGAGAAGCGTCTAAAGTTTCTCAGCAGCAGGCGAGACAGGCTTGCTGCAACCTCCAAACACAATCAACACAGCCAATAGAATGGGACAACATACTACTCTAACTACAACTTAGGGCACTACAGCGATTTCAACCCACATCCAAATTGGTAAACTGAGCTGCAAGAAAGAGACACTGAACTTCTCCCCAACATAGGATCAGCCCTTGCATCTGATTCGACCCAAGCTTGCATCATCCATAACAAGGAGACCCCTCTAATGGGAGATTGGTTCGCCTTCTATAGATGTTATCAAGTGCACCACTAATGCCTAAGCGCACTAAAATGTCCAATACGAAGTTTCTTTCTCTAACTACGTACAAGATGGTGAAATTTATCCCTTCTAGCTCCTTCAAGCAATCCCCAACCTGTTTGCTACCTCTCTAGGCCAACTGAGGACTTTGATAATCACACTTACAGTGTAAAAATGTTTACCTCTAAAAATTTTAGTGTTCCTAGGAAGCCATAGTTCCCAAACTATAAAGCTATGAACAAGGCCTAAATAAATAAATAAATAAAAATCCGTAGATGATTTTCCAAAGAATCCACACCGTGTCTTGATTTTCTGTTGAATGGACCGTGCAAAGTCTTGTCAAACATTAAAAAATCTGGGAAAAATGTGCATAGACTGTCTTCAGTAATTCACATTGTAGCTTAAATTATTTGTTTGAACCATGTGGAAGTGTTTGAATTACTTTAGAAACTGTTTATTATTTTTAATAAATTAAATATTTTGAAATTTTTACTATTCTGAAAAAGTTATGAATTTAGGGTTTAGGGCTTATAAAAGTCTAACGGATTTTCTAAACAGACTTTGTTTGGACTTTTCATCAATAATATCAAACTTATCTCTTATTTTTAGAGATTTTTCTTTCTTTTGGATTTAAGGCTATTCTTGAGAAGAAGACGGTGATCTCCTCTTAAACCACACACCCGGTATGTTATTTGGTATAAGAGACCTCATTATGACTCAATGAAAGTATTATAGATCCATGATATTTATTAGTCAGGGGAAACGTGAAAGTTCTCTAGCACTATGATTTCGACAATTAAATCATCATGTGGACCATCTCATGCATCATTATATAATAGAGAATGGAGTGTGGGCCATTTTATGGAGCATCAGAGTCAAAAGAAACTTAGGAAAGAAGGTCCAATCTAAGGAAATAAAAATAAAAATTCCTAATGGAAACGATAGCTTCCAACAAGCAACTTTGCGATTGGTTATAAGGATTAATATCATAAAATAGCGTTGAAAAACTATCAACCCTATCGATTTCACAAAATTAGATCATTTTAAGAGTTTAATTTCTAGTCAAAGTCAATATCTACTATTTTTAGTAAGTTTTGAATTTAGTATTTTCAGAAAATTTAGGGTGTGCAGGGTCGTAATGATTTCACAAAATAAGATTATTTTAGAAGTCAAATTTCAGTTCAAAGTCAATCAATACCATGTTCTAGTAAGTATGAATTTTACTATTTTCAATCTCTTTAGTGTTTGCAGTCTAATCTTATTTTAAAGACCTTGAGTTATCTTTAATGTGTTTCCATGGGCTTAGATGTCTTTAGTATATCTAATAAGTTTACCATCTTTTGTAGGCTTAAAATAATTTTACTATTTTAAGACAAATTAGAATTCTAAAGCTTATATAAGCCATATCTAATACAATATAGAGATAATTTTCATCATTATCAATTTAACTATCGTTTCATAATGTCTTTTTTCCTTGCGGATTCAAGGCTTAACATTGACAAAGAAGAGGGTTGTTGGGGCTTTGTGCTGCGGAATCACACAGATCTAGATCTAGGATAGAAATCTAAGAGCAACAAGTAATTAGAAGAGAACACAAAGATTTAACATGGAAAACCCTTGCGGGAAAAAACTACGGCATAAAGCGATAGAAATCCACTTTGAAAAGAAATTACAAAAGAGAGGACTTACCCAATTCGTACAATCTCGAATCTCACCCTTGCTACACCCTTTAAAAACCCTAAAACCCTTTTATGAACCCTTGGAACCCCTTTAGAAAGCCTTAGAATACTTTAGAATAGCCCTAGGGACCCCTATTGATAGTCTAGGAAACACCACTCACACACCTCCTTTGGAAAAGTCCAGAAACTGCCTCAAATTTACGCAGTCCGCGCAGGATCTGCGTAACCCTCGTCTAGTAGAAGGAGGGCCTTGACTGGTCAAGCCTGATCCTCGACTAGTCGAGCATCATGGATACCCAAAAAATGAGCTCGCTGGACTTCGAGTCGAGAGGGCCTCGACCGGTCGAGTGGACCTTCGACCGGTCGAGCCATGCTCTCGATCAGTCGAGCGTCCCCAAAAAGACATATCAGATTTAAGACATAGTCCTGACAACAATCTCCACCATGTCTTCAATCTTCAACCGTGTAGCTTCTTGACCTCTTTTCTTATATCTGCATCGCATCATAGCTTCAATCAACACTTTTCGTGCACACTCCGTCCTTCTCTTATGCCATCGCTAAGCCCAGAGAAGTTACATGAAAATTGAACTTCTCTGTAGGAACGACCTTGGTTAGCATGTCTGATGGATTCATACTGGTCTGAATCTTTACCAGTGTTACGCCTCCTTCCTCAAGCACCTGTCGGATAAAGTGGTGACAAACATCAACGTGTTTAATACGTGAGTGATAAACAGAATTTTTAGCTAAATTGATAATGCTCTCGCTATCACAATTAACCGGCACGACCTCATGCTGAAGTCTCAACTGATTTATCATGCTTCTGAGCTAAACACCTTCTTTAAATGCTTCCATCACTACCATATATTCTACTTCGGTCGTGGAAAGAGCCACCACAAACTGAAGCTTTGACATCCAACTGATTGCTTCACCTGCTAGTACAAACGAGTATCCTGAAATAGACTTCCTGGAATCTATACTGCCTTTATAGTCGAAATTCACATACCCTACCAGTTTTGTTCCTGTCTTCTAAAAAGTTAAGATGTAGTCTTTCGTACCTCGAATGTACCGAAGTAGCCATTTCACCGCTTCCCAATGTTGCTTGCCGGGGTTTGACATGTATTTGCTCACAATACTGACTACCAATGAAATATCTGGTCTCGTATAGACCATGACATATATTAAACTGCCAACTACATTCGAATAAGGCACATGAGACATAACATGTTTTTTCTCATTTGATTTAGGACATTGTTCTGAAGAAAGCTTGAAGTGAGCCGCATGGGGAACACTCACCGGTTTTGCTTGGTCCATCATATATTTGATCAATACCTTTTCAAGGTATTCTGTCTATGATAACCAAAGCCTACTCTTCTTCCTGTCTTTATGAATATCTATACCGAGAACCTTCTTTGCAGCCCCTAGATCTTTCATCTCTAATGTCCTTGATAACTGAGTCTTCAGTATGTTGATTTCAGACATATCATGACAGTCGATTAATATATCATCAACATACAATACTAGGATGATGAATTTTTCATAATTCAGTGTCTTATAAAAGACACAATGATCGTACTCACTTCGAGTAAATTTTTAACTCAACATTAAAGAATCGAATTTTTTATACCATTTCCTAGGCGACTATTTCAGGTCGAACAATGACCTAATTAACCTGCAAACATTTTTCTGTCCCTTTAACTTCGTAGCCCTCTAGTTGCTTTATGTAGATCTGCTCTTCCAGTTCTCTGTGCAGGAATGCAGTCTTGACATCCATCTGTTCCAGCTTGAGATCGTAATGGACAACCAATGCCAACACGAATCTGATAGACACCTGCTTAATTACCCGCGCGAATATCTCTGTGAAGTCGATTCCTTCTCTCTAAGCATAACCCCTCGCTACCAACCTTGCTTTGTATTTATCCTATTTCCTTTTGAATAACCACTTGCATCCGATCATTTTTTGGCCCACTGGAACTCCATCAACTCCCATCTGTGATTTTTGTGTAGCGAGTCCATCTCATCGTCCATAGCCACCTTCTACTTTTTTGCATCAGGCTCATCAAGAGCCTCCTAAATAGTAGACGTGTCCCCCTTATCTGCAATAAGGGCATATGCAATATTAGAGTCGTCCCTGTATCTTTCTAGTAACCTGCGATCAAGCCTTGAATTCCTTCTCATAGGTGGCTGCTCCACCTGATCTTGTACCTCTGTCTTCGCATTTATCTCTGCCTAAGTATCATCTGTGTCATTCTAGACATCTACGATCACCCTTTCTGGTTCCTCTTTCTCCTCTTGATCATTCTTGTAAAATAGAGAACTTTCATCGAATCTGACGTCACGGCTAGTGATGACCTTACGTGTGACTTTGTCGAATAACCTGTAACCTTTCACACCAACATCATAGCCAATAAAAATGTACTTTTTGGCTCTATAGTCTATCTTATCTCTCTCAACTGACGACACATGAGAGTAAGCCTCACAACCAAATATGCGTAGATCTGAGTAGTCAATTTTCTAACCACTCCATACTTCCTCTGGGATTTTACATTCAATTGCCGTTGAAGGAGATCGGTTCACAAAATAACAAGCTATGTTAGCGGCCTCTGTCCATAGGTCCTTGCTCAACACAACATTACTTAACATGCATCTGGCCCTCTCCAGGAGAGTTCGATTCATTCGTTTAGCCACACCGTTTTGCTTGGGTGTGTGGCGCACTGTGTTGTGCCTAATAATCCCTTCATCCTTATAATACGCATTAAACTCAGTGGAAGTAAATTCTCCACCATTGTCAGTCCTTAAAACCTTTATTTTCCACCATGACTATTTTTCCATCATTGCCTTCTATTGTTTGAATATGATAAAAACTTTGGATTTACATTTCATGAAGTAAACCCAAACTTTAGTACAGTAGTCATCAATGAATGAAACAAACCATGATGACCTTCTAATGAAAATTTCCAGTGATTGCCCTCATACGTCAGAATGCACATAATCAAACATTCTCTTACATACATGTTTTCCATATTTGAAAGATAATCTTGATTGTTTACCATATATACAATGCTCACATATATGTAAATCAGAATTTTTAAAAGCTGGAATCAAACAACAATCAGATAGTACCTTCATACCCCGCTGCTCATGTGGCCCAGACGAGCATGCCACATACGTAGAGATGTGGAGTTTGTAATAGCTGCTGCTGCTCCACTTGTTGAAGTGCTCCCAATCAACCTTTAAAGGTTTCCGTACATTTGCGCTCTCATAATTAAGAGTGCCCCTTTTGAAACTTTAAAGACACCATCAATACCGGTGAACTTGCACCCTATAGCCTCGAGTGCACCAAGAGAAATTAAATTTTTCTTCATATAAGGAACGTGCCTAACATCAGTCAGGGTACGCTCCATCCCATAAAATATCTTGATGCTCACCGTACCAATATCCACAACATTACCAGCATTATCATTACCCATAAAAACCTATTCACCACCGCATTTTCTATAACTAGCGAATCAACTCTGATGAGAAATCATGTGATATGACACTCCTGTGTCTAGGATTCACTCATTTGCATGACTATCGTGAACATGTCTGATCATGGACATAGACAGAACATTACTAGTACCACTTATTTCTTCATCAGATGTGACAACGTTGGCCTCCTTGAAAGAAGCCGGTGAATTTTCTTTCTTCACTTTAAGATTTCTACAATCCTTCTTCATGTGTCCAAACAACCTACAATCCAACACTTTAATTTTCCTTTGCCCTTTCCATTTGATTTGGATCTAGGCCTTGAAGATCCTGTACCTCGCTCAAAATATCTACCCTTCGTAATCAGTGTATCAGAAGATGCCCCTATATCACCGTTTAACTTTCTTATAGCCTTCCCTTGAAGGGCTGAGATAACGGTGTCAACACTTAGGGTTTTATTTGCGGTGCACATCGTGTCTTTGAAAGACTCATATGATGAAGGAAGAGAATTCAACATATACATGCCTGTTCCTCATCTTTGACCACTTCCTTTATATCCAGCAATTTGCACAATAATTTATTAAAGTTGCTGATATGGGTTTCTAGATCTCCACCCTCTGCCAACTTGAAGGTATAACACTGTAGCTTTAAGTATAGGCAATTTTCAAAGGACTTCTTTGCATAGATGATCTCTAACTTCGCTCATAAACTAATAGCGGTTTTCTCCCTCAAAATATTATAGAGAACCTCATCCGTGAGACATAAACGGATAGAGGCTAAAACATTACTATCAAGGTTTTCTCATTCATCATCTTTCATGGTAGATTTTCGCTCCTTAAGAGCCTTAATCTCGCCTTGCTTAGTTAATAGGCTAATCATCTTAACATTCTATAACTTAAAATTATTTTTACTTGAATCCTTCTCAATATCAAACTTACCATTTCTCATTATTAATAATCCCTCAGATTCAGATCTATGCCCTAACGATTGCTCTGATACCACTTGTTGGGGATTTGTATTGCAGAATCACACAGATCTAGATCTAGGATAACAATCCAAGAGCAACAAGCAATCAGAAGAGAACACAAAGATTTAATATGGAAAACCCTTGCGGAAAAAAATCATGGCACAAAGCGACAGAAATCCACTATGAAAAGAAATTGCAAGAGAGAGGACTTACCCGATTCAAATAATCTTGAATCTACTCTTGTTACACTCTTTAGAAACTCTAAAACTCTTTTAGAAACCCTTGGAACCCCTTTAGAAAGCCTTAAAATACTTTAGAATAGCCCTAGAGATCCTTATTTATAGTTTAGGAAACACCACTTACGCACCTCCTTTGGAAAAGTCCGAAAACCGCCTCAAATTTACGCAGTCCGCGCAGGATCTGTCTAATCGAAGGAGGGCCTCGACTGGTCAAGCAACCCACTTGACCGGTCGAGCCTGACCCTCGACTGGTCGAGCATCACGGACACCCAAAAAATGATCTCATTAGACTTCGAGTCGAGAGGGCCTCGACCGGTCGAGCCATGCTCTCAATCAGTCGAGCGTTCCCAAAAAGACATGTCAGATTTAAGACATAGTTCTGACAACAAGGGTGACCTTCTTTCTCCACTCTCCTACTATGCTAAATATGATACTAATTTAAAATTTCTTTTGGATGTGCAGAGGCCCATGACAAGGTGGTACCCAGCCGAGTCTTCCTTGACTGCTATCATGCTATTCTTTGGAACATTACAAACAATTGTATTGGCCACGATTACAAGTCGTGAAGCATCGCAATGGCAACTTCAATGGGATTTAGAGCTCCTAAACATCATATTTGGCGTAAGTATTCCATCCATGAAAAAATAATGGTGGTCCTAAACATCATGTATTGGACAGAAATTATCTAGATCTTTGTTCAGGGATTCCCCAAAACATCCTACAACTTTGACCTATCAGCCGTTGTCGTACCTTTGACTTAACTGTACAGTCAGGGAGATAACTGGCCCCATCATGTTTGATTGTAGGCCACTGATCAAACCTGCTATAGTCTTCCAATCAGGGAGATAACTGGCCCCATCAAAACGGTATCACGAAACCATGGATCCCACACATTATTAGCAATAATCCATTATAAATTCCTTAATTATTGAAAAAGAAAATCACCATATAATTAGCTAACCATTAAAAACTCCATATCTCACCAAACATAGGCAAAAAATAAACTCTTTTTTATGTTTGTCGGCACATTGAATTAAACATGTTTTTAAAATTTTTAATGATAATTTGAAAATAATAAAGATTGGCCCACCAGCATCTAAAATAGCAGATGCATGGATAAACAGAAGAGATCACCGTCTTCTTCTCAAAAATAGCCCCTTAATCTACTAGGAGAGAAAAATCTATAAAAACAAGAGATAAAACTAATGTTATTTTATAAAAAGTGTTGCTCAGAACATATATATTGTGCTTATATACATAAAATAAACCGTAGGCTCTAATTTGAAACGAGATGAGTTTGTTTTTATTATTATTATTATTATTATTATTTAATGAAATAGTAAAAAGGCATCTAATCCAACTAAAACTCCTAAGCAACCTGCGGGGCGGATTACTAAAACAAGGCTCTAGACAACAATTGGGCTCTTAAAACCCTAAGAAATATAAACTTACAAAAAAATAATAAGTTTTAATTTAAAATTCTAATTGAACCCCTAAAATATTTGAAAATTTCAAAGCCTTAATAATCCAATGAACCTTGAATCACCATTTGGGTATGGAGATTGTCAATAGTTTTCCAACTATATGTTATATCAGGAGAAATGGATAACTCATTGTAAAGTGATGATCATTTGGAAGCTACAATGTGTGTTTATAGGCTGTTTATGCCCAATCAGTCCAATCAGAGCCCGTTTCCTCCCAATTCGTACAATCCAGGCCTTTCATTGAGTCATCCTTTACTCACTTTATATCAAATAGCTTTGAGTAGAAGGTGAAAGTTTTGTGCAGACGGATCATTACTCTAAAGGGAAAAAAAGAAAAAGAAAAAGAAGGAAGGATTCAATGTTATTTACCTATGCATATAGAAATCTATATAATTTAGAAGTAGCTCTATATCTTAGGCTATTTATATATAATATATAATTTTTAAATTCAAACCATATTAAATATAAACTTTCCATTTACTGATCTTTTTTTGCATTCCCCTTCTTGGGCCAAATTTTCTGTGTTTTCAACGATTGAAATCAGATTTAAGACTCACTTTTTTTAAAATTTATTTTGCTTTTCTTTCTTTCTTTCTTTCTTTCTTTTTTAGTCGTATGGGTTTTTGCTAACTCTGATCCCACATGTAAATTCACTTCTATGACACTGATATTGCGATGCCAAACATGCCATATTGTAGGCAGTGTTTTACTGTGGGTTATCAAACGTCTTTACCATGTGGTGTGCTTACAAGAAGGGGCCCATCTTTGTATCTGCATTCTCACCTCTGAGCTTGGTGTTCACGAACATCCTACAAATCCTGCTACTCGGCGATGCCTTGCACGTGGAAAGGTAAATTTTTTGTCCGATTCGCACGTGTTCATGTTCATTTTGGAAGTGCTTTCACACAAGCCTATCAACCAAGTGATGCAACTGGGGCCCACATACATTCTTATCGGGACTTTCTTGACCCTGATCTGGGTAGGTCACCAAGTCTTGCTGGATGATCGAGACCATCCCTCTTCAGGGGACTTCGCTTGTTTGGTCACTGTATGAATATGGCACGGCATGCATGCATATGAACATTGGCTTTTTCTTTCTTACAAGGGAATTTGACCATATTGGCCTCGATGAATGGTCAAATTCCCTAAAGGGATTCAACATTCAAATATTCGGAGGGTGGCCTTATGACAAGCTTAGGAAATATTTTTGGACCAAAATGCCATTGTCCTTGGATCAGCAGTTGTACGGTTTAGAATACGGAACAAGTTACGTGTTATTCAAACTAAAGCCTTTTTTAGCGTGGGCAAGGCCCAACTCGTGGGGCCCAAATTGATGTATGCGCATAATCGATGCCGCCCATCATTTTTACCTTAAGGTTAGGGCCCAAGTGTCAGCCGAAATCAGAGCTTGTGTGGGCCACAGAATAGAAAATAATGGTGAAAATGACACCCATTGTTAAAACTTTTCAGGCTCGATGTGATGTTTGTTATAAGTGGAAACTGCCCAAGTCAGGACTTTTTGGCCCCAAGGCGAGCTGGCCGACAAGGTGGATGGAATGGATCACTCCATTATGGGCCTTAGGGTATGGTACCAATGGCTATCATTTCATCTGGTAGTAAAGGAAGTGAACATATAACAACCACGACCCATATAATATAACAACCATGACCCATATAACATGACAACTACGACCCATGACAACCACGACCCATATAATATGACAACTACGATCCATGACAACCACGAGACCCATATAACATAACAACCTCGACCCTTGACACATTACAACGACAACCCATATTACATGACAATCATGACCTCGACCCTAACTCCATTACAACCACGAACTTAATCTGTAGCCTTGGATCCATTTTTAATAGTATAGGCAGTGAACAAGTAACAATTCGTCCATTGGATTTAGAATTTAATTTAACTTCATGGGCGAAAAAACAGTTATATCCAAAAAAATTATGGCCCCTAAAAGTTTTAAATGGTAGGTTTTCAATTTATATGGGTCAGGATTGTCATAGTTGTAATGTGTTAAGGGTTGGGGTTGTGATATGTTAAAGGTCGAGATTGTTACTTGTTCATTGCCTACACTAACAAAAATGGATCAAATTAAGGTTTCGGATTAAGGTTGTGGTTATAATGTAGTAAGGGTCGAGGTCGTGGTTGTCATGTTATATGGGTCATGGTAATCATGTTATATGGGTCGCGGTTGTAATGTGGCAAGGGTCGAGGTTGTCATGTGGCAAGGGTCGTAGTTGTCATGTTACATAGGTCGTGGTTGTCATGTTATATGGGTTGTGGTTGTCATAGGTCATAGTTGTCATGTTATATGGGTCCTGGTTGTCAAGTTATATAGGTCGCGGTTGTTACATGTTCACTTCATTTACTACCAAATGAAAGGATATTCATTGGTACTATAGCCTAAGGCCCACAATGGGGTAATCCATTCCATCCACCTTGTCGGCCAGCTCGCTGTGGGCCCAAAAAGTCCTGACTTTGGCAGTGTCTACTTCTAACAAACATCACAGTGAGCCTGGAAAGTTTCAACTGTGGGTGCCATTGTCACCATTATTTTCTATTATGTGGCCCACATGAGCTCTAATTCAAGCTAATATTTGGGCCATGGCCCTAAAATGACATGGCAAAAAAAGATCGGTAGCATGGATTATACACATGCATCAATGTGGGCCCCACATGATCAAGGCCCAACTCGTGGGGCTCACATTGATGTATATTTATGATCCACACTGCCCATCCTTTCTGTCCGGTCATTTTAGGGCTAGGGCCTAAATATCAGCCTAAATCAGAGCTCATGTGAGCCACATAATAAAAAATAATGGTGATAGTGGCACCCACTGTTGAAACTTTCCAAGCTCACTGTAGTGTTTGTTAAAAGTAGACACTGTCAAAGTCAGGACTTTTTGGGCCCACGGCAAGCTGGCCAACAAGGTGGATGGAACGGATCACCCCATTATGGGCCTTAGTCTATGGTACTAATGATTATCCTTTTATTTAGTAGTAAAGGAAGTGAACATGTAACAACTGTGACCCATGTAACAAGACAACCACGACCTATATAACATGACAACTACGACCCATGACAACCACAACCCATATAACATGACAACCACTACCCATGTTACATGACAACTATGACCCATGACAACCACGATCCATACAACATGATAACTTTGAGCCTTGGGACATTACCACTATGACTCATATAACATGACCACCACGACCCATACAACATGACAACTACAACCTCGACCTTTACTCCATTACAACCATGATCTTAATCTATAGCCTTTGATCCATTTTTGGTAATGTAGGTAGTGAATAAATCACAATCCATCCCTTAACACATCACAACCCCGACCCTTAACACATCACAACCCCTACCCTTAACACATGACAACCACGACAACCCCGACCCATATAAATTGAAAACCTACTATTGAAATTCTTTTGGGGGCCATAAATTTTTTGGATATAACTCTTTTTTAGCTGATGAAGTTAAATTAAATTCTAAATCCAATGGACGGATTATTACTTGCTCACCGCCTACACTACTAAAAATTGATCAAAGGCTACAGATTAAGGTGTGGTTGTGATGGACTAACGGGCGAGGTAGTAGTTGTCATGTTATATAGGTCGTGGTTGTCATATGGCAAGGGCCGAGGTTATCATGTTATATGGGTTATGGTTGTCATGGGTCATAGTTGTCATGTTATATGGGTCGTGGTTGTCATGGGTTGTAGTTGTCATATTCTATGGGTCGTGGTTGTCATATTATATAGGTCGCAGTTGTTACAACTTCACTTCCTTTACTATCAAATAAAAGAATATTCATTGGTACAATAGCTTGAGGCCCATAATGGGGTGATCTGTTCCATCCACCTTGTCGGCCACCTCACCGTGAGCCCAAAACGTCTTGACTTGGGTAGTGTCCACTTATAACAAACACCATAGTGAGCATGAAAATTTTCAAATGTGGGTGCCACTCTCCCCATTATTTTCTATAATGTGGCCCACACGAGCTTTGATTCAAGTTGATATTTGGGCACTAACCCTAAAATGACATGGCAAAAAAGATGGGTATCGTGGATTATACACATACATAAATGTGGGCCCCACATGAGCAAGGCCCAACTCGTGGGGCCCACATTGATGTATGTGTATAATCCACGTCACCCATCCTTTCCCAAATATCATCCTCAATCAGAAGTCGTGTGGGCCACATAATAAAAAATAATGGTGACAGTTGCAGCCATTATTGAAACTTTTTAGGCTTACTGTGATGTTTGTTGGAAGTGAACACTGCCTACGTCAGGACCTTTTGGGCCCACGACGAGCTGGCCGATAAGGAGGATGTAACAAATCACCCGATTGTGAGCCTTAAGCTATGGTACCAATGCCTATCCTTTCATTTGATATTAAAAAAAGTGAATATGTAACAACCACGATCCATATAACATGACAACCACGACCCATATTGTGAGACTCGAATTGTAGACTACCATTTCGTAGGCTTCAACGGTCCTCTCGGTCGAATTTTAGCAACCCTCGACCTGTATCCGATGTTTGCGCGTGATCTTATGCCGAGTCCTGCATATCGAAGTCAGCTCGACCCGAGACTTGTACCTTAGTGACCGCGCCATCGCCACGGTTCCGACGCCACGTCTCACCCGCCAAGGCAATATCCTGGCTAGGAGATGTGGGCCTGCGTTCAGTTCGAGGAAAAACGTCGTGTAAGAGAATCTCTACCAAATTTAAATCAAACCCATCAATCAATCAAAGTACAACCCATCACTCCATCCCATCCCCAAGTACACAAGCCATTCCCCTAGTTAATTCTCTCTTATACAACCCATATCACCCATCATCCATCACTCCATCCATCACTCATCTCTCCCTTACATCACTCCTCTTTCTCTCTATCTCTGCACTACATTTTCTCAAGCAACCCCATGAGAGCAACCGTCCAAGCTCCATGGATAGAGTTTGTGTGGCCCACTTTCTATCTCCCATCTCCACCATCCAAAGATCATAGCGACCATTGAAATTGTTCCCTTGGAGCTTTAGATCGCATCGGTGGAAGGAGTCCAAAATCTAAGGTGGGTGATCTTTTTATGTGATTTTGATGATTAGAGGGCCCACATATGGTGGGACCCATCTTGATGTATGCATTGTTTAAAGAAGGACCCATAGTGACGGGTCCCTCCATCACTTGCCTATTTCTCTCTCTGTCTCTCTCTCTCTCTCTCTCTCTCTCTCTCTCTTTCATCCTTTTTTTTGTGATGATGTGGCCATGGACCCACGTGGATGGACCCCACCATGAACTATGTCTTTTATCCAAGCCATCTAGTAAGTGGGCCCACCTTACTGCCATTTTGGTTGAAAGGAAAACACTAATATCAGCTGGATCCTTAAGTGAGGCAGCCCACATGCGTGGACCCCACCTTGATGTACGTCTTATCCACACCACTCAGCCATTTGGTGGCCCACCTGGGTAGGGCCCACCCCCTTGGTAGCACGTCCATAGGTGGGCCCCACCTTCAATATGTGTTGTATCCAAACCGTCCAGCGTCCAGGGACGCTGGACGTGTGAAGTGTAAACTGACAGTGGGGTGTACTCACCAACTTTTAAAAAAATAATATATATATATATTAATATAATATATTTTATATAAATATATGTTGTGGTGGGCCCTATGTGGGACCCACTTGTGCTGCTTTGAAATAGCAGCAGCTGCTTAAACGCAGCTATATAGCTGCTTTATTGACATCAGCAGGGTCTGTGGGACCTAGCTGTGTGGACGTCATCCGCACCATCCATCCATTTACATGGACCCACCTATAATGAATGTTTTGTATCTCACTGTCTGTCCGTCCATGGGACGTGGAACCCAGCTGACACATGTGTTGCATCCACCGTCCAGCCCATAGACGATGGCTCCCACAATGATGTAAGGTTGTATCCACCGTCCATTACTTGGATGGTGGGCCACCCTAATGTGTGTGTCCCATCCCTGCCGTCCATGTGGGATGGTGGGTCGGACCTACCTTGATGTATTTGTTTCAATCCGCACCGTTCAGATGTTTGAATGGTGGGAACCCAGCTACTGCCTTGATGCAGCAAGTTCTGTAGGGTCTAATCATGAGGCCTGTGTTATATTTAGACTGTCCATTTATGTGGACCCCACACGTAGCTGTTGTTGCTCTTACTTCAGCAGTTTCTGTGGCCCTGTTTAATGTATGTATTACACGCCGTCCTTCTGTTTTGGTTGTGGGTGGGGCCCACCTTGATGTATGTATTACATCTAAATAGTCCATCCAATTGGTAAGCTCAACTTAAGGATTGAGACTAAAAATGAGGCAGATCTATCAGGTGGACCACAATACAAAAATTAGTGGAGATTGAACGTTTGCCATTGAAAACCCTTTTGGGTCACAGAAGTTTTGGATTTATATGGAAATTGTTATCCCTCTTAATTCAGGTCTTCGTGACCATATGAACAGATTGGATGGAAAAATAATTTTATGGTGGGCCCTACCTTGATGGCACGTGTGGCCCACCTTGTATGTATGTATTGTATATCCACGCCACCCATTAATGTGGCCCATTTGATGTATATGAGGCCCATTGGTGCGGCCGGCCCATTGGTGCAGCCCATTGATGCGGCCCACGTATTATATTTAAGGCTCATGGGTCGTGGCCCATTGAGATGTATTAATAGCCCATGTGCAGGGCCCACACTGTTGTGTATTTATGGCCCTTTTTGGCATGACCCATTGAGTTGTATATAAGGCCCAATATGATGTATACCCGGCCCATGTGTTGGGGCCCAATGTGATGTATTTATGTCCCATGTGTCAAGGCTCGATGTGATGTATATGTGGCCCTTGTGTGAGGTCATGGGCCCACTATATGTTTGACTCTATATAGGCCACTGCTTGGGAGCAATGTTGGTTAAATGACCACATTGATGGGCAATGGTAGTTTAATATCCACATTGTGACCTTCCCTTAGGCCTTGTTCGTCTAATTGTTGAGGCTGATTTCGTTTATCGAGGCCGATTCCGATTGTCGAGGCTGATTCCGTTTGTCGAGGCCAATGGTTGAGGCCAGTTCCGATTATCGAGGTCAATTTCGATTGTCGAGGCCGATTCTGATTGTCGATACCAATTTCGATTGTCGTTGCCGATTATCGAGGCCGATTCCGATTGTTGAGGCCAATTCCGATTCTGATTGTTGAGGCTGATTCCGATTCCAATTGTCGAGGCCGATTCTGATTGTCGATACCGATTCTGATTGTCATGGCTGATTATCAAGGCCAATTCCGATTGTCGAGGCCCAATGTGATGTATATTCAACCCATATTTGAGGCCCATTGTGATGTGCATTCGAGCCATGTTTAAGGCCCAATGTAATATATATGAGGCCTATGTGATGAGGCCCATTATGGTGCATTTGAGGGCCAGGCGATGGAGCCCATTGTGATATATATTAGGCCCATGTGAGAGGCCCATCGTGATGTGTATTAAGCTTTTGAGTGAGGCCCATGGTGTTGTATATTTGGCCCTTGTGTGAGGTCATGGGTCCACTGTTTGTTAAGATCTATATGGGTCATTCCTTGGGGGCAATGTTTGTTAAATGTCCACATTATCGAGGTCGATTGTCGATGACGGTTGTTGATACCGATAATGAGTATGTGACAACATAGCATTATGATACATGCTCATACGCATCATTTGCATATTTATTATGAGATATGATTGACCATTGTATATACCATAATGTCGTTTGTTATGAGACTCCTTGATAAGCAGAGATTGTCTCATATAAGCGCATGGTATGCGCAGGATTTATGCATGACTGGATTATATGACTCATGCATCTTACATTATGTGCTATGATTACTGTACGCCCTAGTGACATTAGGGTCGTAGCCTCCACAGGCATATCGTGGATGGCCAGATGGGACACCAGAAACTGTTACTAGCATCGGGTTGTCATAGATGGCCCTTAGGGAAAATTCATAAACCCTCTTGGTACCGGAGGATGCCCCAACGTCGAGACCGAATGGATATATATGAGCGTATGTGGGCCGTATACCAGTAAGCCGCATCTTCCACTATATTTGGTCGGTTGGGAGTGGGTGTGCCCTTACCCGCCTGAGAGAGGGGGCAATGTCTAGGTTAAGTTTGACCAGCTTGAGGATGGGTCCGCTATCGACGAGCCGGGCCCGATATTGGCAAGTGGATAGTGAGGTCTCTTCCACTTACCCAGTTGTGTGCTCGGATAGAGGCGAAAAGTTGGCATAGAGTGTAATAGACCCCGGTGATGACCCTAGAGATGAACAGTACTGATATATGGACTTATTAAATAGGAGTTGTATACTCATTTATTCATTCATTCACTATCCACTTGGGCTGGTGGTGCGTAACTATTTGTTACGTGTTCCATCGCAATGGCTAGGATTTCGATTGTGGCGCGTGACTAACTTGAGATCAGGAATTTACTACATTGTATTTGACTAACGAAATTTAGGTATGGTACTGGTTTGGATAGAAGTCCCTTGTGGTGGACCCCATAGCTTGCAATACTATATACCATCATCCCGACTTTACACTCGTGCATGGTCATTCGCACCGCATATTACATTGCATCCTCGACATCTGATACTTGACTCTTTATGACTCCTCACTTATATAACTGATTTGTATTGCGTATCCTAATATTGTATGACTCATGGACTTGACAGTATTTCTGCTTACTCTGATATCGTATGATTCATGATCTTACCAATGTTTCCGATATTGTATGATTATGGCATTATATTTGTGTGCTTGGCACTTATCTTGCGCACACACTTTTACCACCCACTAAACTTTCTATAAGCTTATACATAATAGATGCATCCAGGTGACATTGGTCGCAGCGGTGTTGAGCTTAGAGCGTACAGCTGTCTTTTAGAGCTTTGATTTTATTTTTGATATATGTATTTTTTCCTTTCATCATTATATTCAACTAATTATATTAGTGAATATATGATGATGATGTTGTCTTTGTGATTTAGGTATACGTGTATTATGCTTATTATATGATAAATGTACGTTGAAAAATCCTCCTTGAAGGATCCCAGGATCAGAATCTGGAGTTGGGCGCTGGGAGCCGAAAATGGGGTACTACGGAGGCTATCGGCACCGGATTCGGTGATCAAGAATTTTGTGTGCCCGGTTTCTGAGTTTGGGGCGTGACACATATAACATGACAACTACAACCCATGACAACCACAACCCATAACATTACAACCACGACCCATATAACATGACAACTACAACTCAAGACTACCACGACCCATATAACATGACAACCTCGACCCATGCCACATTACAACCACGACCCACATAACATGACAACCACGACCCATATAACATGACACCCATGACCGCGACCCTTACTACATTATAACCACGGCCTTAATCTGCAACCTTTGATCCATTTTTGGTAATATAGGCAATGAGTAAGTAACCATATCGACCCTTACACATTATAACCTCGACCCTTAACACATCACAATCCCTACCCTTAACACATGACAACCACGACAACCCCGACCCATATAAATTAAAAACCTCCCATTGAAAACCTTCTGGGGGCCATAAAAGTTTTGAATATAACCCTTTTTTGGCCCATGAAGTTAAATTAAATTCTAAATCCAATGAACGGATTGTTACTTATTCGCTGCCTACACTACCGAAAATGGATCAAAGGCTATAGATTAAGGTCATGGTTGTAATGGAGTAAGGGTCAAGGTCATGATTGTCATGTTATATCGGTTGTGTTTGTCATGTTATATGGGTCGTGTTTGTAATGCGGCAAGGGTCGAGGTTGTCATGTTATATGGGTCGTGGTTGTAATGTTGTGGATTGTGGTTGTCATGGGTTGTAGTTGTCATTTTATATGGATCATGGTTGTCATGTTATATGGGTCGCGATTGTTACATGTTCACTTCCTTTACTACCAAATGAAAAGATAGCCATTGGTACCATAGCCTAAGGCCCACAAAGGGGTGATCTGTTCCATTGACCTTGTCGGTCATCTCGTCGTGGGCCTAAAAAGTCCTGACTTGGGTAGTGTCCACTTATAACAAACATCATAGCGAGCCTGAAAAGTTTCAATAGTGGGTGTCATTGTTAACATTATTTTCTATTATGTGGCCTACACGAGCTCTGATTCAGGCTGATATTTGGGCCCTAGCCCGAAAATGACAAGGCAAAAAGGATGGGCAGCGTGGATTATACACATAGATCAATGTGGGCCCCATGAGTTGGGCCTTGCCACACTAAAAAAGGCTTCCGTCGAAATAACACGTAACTTGTTCTGCACTCTAAACTGTACAACTATTGATCCAAGGACAAGGGCATTTTGGTCTAAAATTTTTTCCAAAGCTTGTTAGAAGACCACCCTCAGAATATTTGAAAGGTTGAATCCCTTTAGGCAATTCGACCATACATCAAGGCCAGTACAATCAAATTCCCTTCTTACTATCAAAAGTAAACTGTTAACCGTATACTATTTTAGCCTTTCAACTGTCTTCACACGTGCTACCAATCAAGGGTCAGGGTCATCTATTTAGCGTGTCGTTTGATCGTTGCCCATCCACAATACTCTATGGTAGATGGATGGTTACTATCAGCGCATAATGGCTGCATGTGCACTCCACATTTATACACGTTATGTATCGGCTTATGTTTGAATTGCCATTTAGGTCAAGTTTGCCATCTTCTAATTTAATAATAAGTGCTTTTCAAATAAGAGCTATTGTAATAGGTTCTTTTATTTTAGTTCTTGTTTTAAATAAGTTTGTTTGATAAAATTAGGTTTAACAAAAAAGAAAATGAAAAGAAAGAATATATAAAACTCTTATATTGAATAAGCATGTTTGGTCAAACATTCAAATAGGAGTTTTTCTAAGAATAGTTATGTCATTTTTAAAGATTACAATAACTCCATTACATCATTGTCCACTACGAACAACGCAAAATCCACATTTGATGTATCTATCATGTGGGCCCCACTTTCAAAGTGGGTTGTCCATCATGTGAGGCACACTTTTGATGTCCAGCATCCATCACGTGTGGTGCACCTTCTATGTGGATCATCCATCATATTGGGCCACTTTCAATAGGGGTCTTCCATCATGCAAGACCTTGAATGTGGACCGTCCATTAGGTGGGCCCCACTTAATGTGGGTTGTCCATCATGTGAGGCCACACTTTGATATGGGCCATCCATCATGTGAGCCCCCCTTTGATGTCAATCGTCCATCACGTGGGCCCACCTTTGATCTCCACCATCCATTAAGTGAGTCCCATCTTTGATCTGGATCGTCCATCAAGTGGGGCCCACTTAATGTGGGTGGTCCATTATGTTGGGCCACACTTTGATGTGGGTCACCCATCATGTGAGGCCCACCTTTGATATGAACTGTGCATTATGTGGGCCCACCTAGAAGTAGACCATTCATCATGTGAGGGCACCTTCGATATGGGTCGTTCACCATGCAACCCACTTTTGATGTCCATTATCCATCATGTGGGTCCCACCTTTATTATCAACCCTTCATCATATGGGGGCCCACTTGATATAGATAGTAAATCATGTGGGGCCACATTTTGATGTGGGCCATCCACCATGTGGCACCAACCTTTGATGTTTACCATCCATCATGTGGAGCCCAACCTTTAATATGGGTTGTTCATCACGTGGGCCCACCTTTGATGTCAAACTTCTATCATGTGGTCCCACCTTCAATCTATACCATTCATCATGTGGGTCCTACCTTTGATGTGGGTCATCCATCATGTGGGGCCATTCTTTGATGTAAGACATCCATCATATGGGGTTCACCTTTGATGTGACTATGCATTATTTGAGCCCACCTTGATGTGGACCACTCATCATGTGGATCCCCACTTTCAATATGAGTTGTTCATCATGTGGGTCCACCTTAGAGAGATTATAAAGGGAAGAGATGAGGGTAAGATGGGAACAATTTTAAACAGTTAAGGACAAACTTGTCTAAAAATTAACTGAAAATGTCTACCCACTTAAGCCAAATAAGGTATAAAAGGAAAAATGACCTCCCCCTTATTTTTTAAGAACTTTTTGGCTAGTTTCTAAAAGAATAAGCTTTAAAATTAAAGCTTTACCAAAAAGTATATTTTAAAAACAAGAGTTTTTTTTTTTTTGAATAAGTAAATAAGCTCTTATTAGTAGAGATGCCAAATAACCCCTTAGATTGTGCTCCTAGGCTTCGTGTATATGACACCATTGGAACATCTATTTAACATCGGACGTGGATTACCTACGAAAAGCCTTTATGGGAACTTCGTATGATGGGAAACTAGGTGGGGCTGCATACGCCAGATTTGACCATGTCAGATCTAACAATTTAGATAATGCCATGTGACAGCAAGATCCTACAAGGGACAAATCAAAGATTTCTTCAGCTACTTTGATGGCCAAGAGAAATCATAATTCGAAAAGTCATGAGTAGTCCGGAAAGGGAAAGCCCAACTAGTTGTGACCGGGATACATGTGTCGCATATCTAGTACACATGGAAAAGTCAACTTCTCACCATAAAGACCTCATGACTAAGGTTGGGTTTCTACCAAAACATGGTCACAACTAACAATAGGATTGGTCAATCCACCATGATAGTTTTTGGTTCCTACGATCGAAAATATTGAGGGCATGGAATAGTGATTGTGCTAATATGTACTAATATCACGATACATTATTCACATTCGTCCAAAGAATCAGATAATTATTACCACATGTGACTACTCAAGAGAGATTCTCATCCATATAGCAGGGATACGACGTACATGCAACCAATGACAAATGACTAGCCTATGTGTCATTGTTTGATAGGCCATGATTGTCGGTCGGTCCAAACCATTATCTCAAAATTAGTAGATAAGAGAAGTGGCTACGAAGATCTCTCATCACAACTACTCTTAGAGCTCTATAAATAGGAGGAAGATCGAAGAGTTGTTCACTCCCCAAGTATAGGGTTGTGATGTAGTAATAAACTCGGTAAGACCGAGGTCGAATCCACAGGGACTGATACCTGTACGTTATCTGAAACCAAGTAGAACTAGAACTAGACTAAGATGCGATCTAAACAAAATAGAATTTAAGAAATAATTGTGGAATAACTATCTAAAACTTTAAGGAATTCTGAGGAAGGAAACTAGGGATTCAGAGGATCCACTTGTAGAGATCAGGGAGATCTTATGCCTGCATCAATGATTATGGAATTTCAAACTGAACTTATTTGATCTGGTTTTCAAGAGATGAAAGGTATATGAATTAGAATGGATTCCATCATCAAACCATGCCCAGGAGACAAAGTAAACAACAGAATTAAACTAATTACCAACCAACCAACAATGTACGAAGATCAGGAAGGGTACTGTCATCCTACCATGCCCATGGAACAATGATGAACAACAGGGCTTCCTGACTTCATAAACATAAAAAGGGGAAGAAGTATTCAAAGCCATTGCAAACCCATTGTAATTTCAGTCACAATAGACCATGAAAGACTAAGAAAAATATTCCTTGAATAATCAACTTAAACTCAGTTCAGAAATTCAAATTAAACGCATGAGATAGTGTCTCCCATCTCGCTACAGGCTTCACCTCTTAGCCCCAGCTAAGAGGGTTAGCCACACATGGATGGGCTGATCATTAAAAAAGTAAAGGAAGTATAAAGGAAAAGAAGAGAAAAACCAGGCTTAGCTCACGTGCCAGCCCAAACCCAAGCCAGCCGTACGTCCTTCTCTGTTTCTTCTTTTTCTTCCTTTCCTTCCTTCCTTCAAAGCCAAACTCTGTTGATCCCACCGTCCCTCACACGCTGCCTCAGCTCCCTGACCAAAAGAAACAGCAGCCGCACTCCTCTTGTGCACACAGCAACAGAAACAATACCGTTTCCCTGACAAGCGACCCCAAAACCCAGTACCTCAGCCTCCTTTCTTCCGTCCTCTTATACAGAGCTGTCGTCCGGGAGCTGCTGCAGAGTCCTCCCCGAGATAGGTGGCGGAGACCGTCCGAGTAGGAGTAGGCACGGAAGGTTTTACGCAAGGCTCCTGCGTAGGAGCATTTTGCAGCCAAGAAAACGGAAGAGAAGACTTCCACTTCCATCGTCTTCTTTCCAAAGAGATAACGTCCCTACGGACGGTTTTAGCCCTCCTACAAAATAGACGGTCCGGATCACTGTTTCGATCGGCGATGATGGCCCACCTGGATCGACCGCAGCTTCCTAATGCGAACAGAGCATGCGCGGTTGGGCGCTGTGAAGGCGGCGAACCGCTGATTGGCGCCGTGTGTAAAATCCACTCCGACCATTCGATTCGCGTCGAAGAACCAGTAAGATTCGGCTGGTTTTATGTTAGATTCGGTGTAGCCCACACGATTTTTGTTCCCACCGTCCATTCCTGCGTTTTTATGAAATCTGCCTTTGTGTGTGTGCATGGGCCAAAAAGGAAAGCTAGGCGACGGTGTTGGTCACCTTGCAGAGTGTATGGACGGCTCTGATCATCGAAAACTGTGATTGATGGGGCCCACTACATGAAAACGGACGATCAGCGTCCGCCTGCTGTTTCCGTATGCGAGAAGGATCGGGTCAGCGGGCGCTGACCCGATCGGCTTGATTCGGTACAACGCGAGTGCAATTTTGCACTATGCACTGCTGCTTCCCATAGGGTCCATTATGATGTTTTCTGAGAGATCCGCTCCGTCTATCCATTTTGTCAACTCATTTGAATCGTTGAGCCCAAGATTGAAGCACTTTCAGACACCAAGCGGGCCCCAGTTCACTGATTTATGGGCTGATCTGTCCGTTGGGCCACTTCCAGGGGGATCCAATAGCTGAAATTTGACATGTACGGTTAGTTTTTGGTTTTTAGGCCATATGTGAAGTTTTGAACCGAACGGATGGTAGAAACCCTGTAATCTTGCATCCTGGCTGACTTTTCAGGCCACTTGAGCTTCAATTCCTCGATTTCCGTGGACCCCTGGTGTATAATTTCGTCGCTCTTGGTCTTCTAGAGTCCGTTCCTTGCCTTGGTGCTCTCGGAGCGTCAAATCCATGCTTTTACCACCCTTTTTCAGTCCATGCTCGTAAATACACTCTGCATCACAAACACAATTAAATTAGGCCATTAAACGGTATCATGCATGTAAAACTATGCTGCAACTGGGTCTGATATGCAATATTTGACCCTCAACACAACCCCCAACCAGCATTTTGCTAGTCCCGAGCAAAGTATGCGAAAAATAAGTTGAGAATCACAGAACAATTTATAAACTCGATTGATTTTTGCGGAGTAATCCAGATATGAGAATTTTTAGGTTCATGACTGTTGGATATTACTTTCTCCTAGACTCCAGCGTACGGTAAACTTCATAATCAAGTTCAAAGTATTATTCCATTAATTAGAAAAATTCTAACCATTGAGATCTATGAATGTTTGGTCTAAGCTCGACTTGTCAACATTAAGATTCACCTCGATATTTAAGGATATCATTGGTAACAACTAAGAGAATTCACGATAACTCAACTTGGCTCACACATGATCTTTTTCATTTTTCTTTTTTTTTTTTTCTTTTTTTTTTTTTTTTTTTTTTTGAGAAAATAATGCCAAGAAGGGGAATCGAATCCTCACCTATAGGGAGCAAACCTATGGTAAAGACTGTTCGCCCAATCCATTCGATTTCTCAAGTTGGTTCCTTTCATGTTTAGTGATTACCAAGTTAACTCTTTAATATCAAACTGAAATCTTAATGTGAAAGCGAGATGTGACATGTGAACTCATAACTCAATCAATGTTTAAAACTTTCAACTATAGATTAATACTTCAAACTTAAGTGTGAAATTTAATATAATAGATAACTGAATCTAAGAGTCATAAATTACCAACTTCACTTATCTTGTAATTTTAAATCCAAGATGGTTATCAAAATCACTTCAAATTCAACAAAATGTCAGAAAATTTTTAAAATTTTCACAACTTTTGTACAAGACCAAGAAAATGCTGATTAGGTGACCTAATCTCCCACCCCCAACTTAAAATCTACATTGTCCTCAATGTAAAAGAAATAAGCATGCGATGTACATGGGACAAAAAGTAAACGAGAAGTGATGGAAAGATAATACCTGGATGAAACAATCAAGAGGCTTTTCAAAGATTTCTACGTAAGAGTGGTCAGCCAGCAGAAGTAAAATAAAATAACAGAAATACAATCCTACCTATACCACTTTCGTAGGTGCTCTCGATTGCATTTAGCGTATGCAACAAGCCTTTAAACCCCTAGGTTTCCCCTAGTGGACGAGTTGTAGTCTCGTGAGGGTTTGCAGTAATGTTACCCACAAACATTGAACTGACTAATAAAAAAATGACATAAAATGAAGAACTGGGTTGCCTCCCAGGAGCGCTAAGTTTACCGTCTTCAGCCAGACAAATAAAACAACTACCCTAGTCCTAAGAAAACAGGAAACTTACCTATACCTCCATCAGACTAGGAGATTAATCCTGGTAAACAGGATCAGTCAGAGGCATGGACATGTCCTCTGAATCAAATTTCTCGACAAATGGTTTCAATCGATGTCCATTGACTTTAAACTCCTTGCCATTGTCGGGATCTCTTATCTCAACGGCCCCATGAGGAAAAACAGTAACAACAATGTAAGGGCCGGTCCAACGAGATCGAAGCTTACCCGGAAAGAGATGTAATCGAGAATTGTACAAAAGGACCTTCTGACCAGGCATGAATGATTTTCGCAAAATGTGTTGGTCATGAAATGCTTTCATCTTGTCCTTGTAAATTCTCGCATTATCGTACGCATCGTTCCGGATTTCTTCAAGTTTTTTTAATTGAAGTTTGCGTAGCGAGCCAGCGTTGTCCAGATTGAAATTTAGATTTTTGATCGCCCAGTACGCTTTATGTTCCAACTCCACAGGCAAGTGACAAGCTTTCCCATAGACAAGTCTAAAGGGAGACATTCCAATAGGAGTTTCAAATGCAGTACGGTATGCCCATAAGGCATCGATCAATCGAATTGACCAATCCTTACGCTCTGGGTTAACTGTTTTCTCCAAAATGTGTTTGATCTCCCTATTGGAAATCTCAGCTTGTCCACTTGTCTGTGGATGGTATGGGGTGCTCACCTTATGAGAGATACCGTATTTCTTCATTAAGCTCTCGAATGGTCTATTACAAAAGTGTGAGCCCCCATCACTAATGATGGCTCGAGGCGTTCCGAATCGAGAAAGGATGTTCTCTTTTAGGAATTTAATGACCGTGCGATGGTCATTCTTTCGACACGGAATCGCTTCGACCCATTTAGTGACATAATCCACGGCGAGCAAAATATACAGATTCCCAAACGATTGAGGGAATGGTCCCATGAAATCGATGCCCCAGCAATCAAATGCTTCAATGATAAGGATGGGATTCAAAGGCATCATATTTCGACGGGACAATGCTCCCAATTTTTGACATCGCTCACAGGCTTTGCAAAACTCATGAGTATCCCTAAACATAGTGGGCCAGGTAAAAGCCACCCTGCAGAATCTTGGCCGTGGTCTTTTTAGCAGAAAAGTGACCACCACAGCCTTGAGAGTGATGAAAGGAGATAACGCTCTGATGCTCATCGCCTGGTACACATCTCCTTAGAATTTAATCTGGGCAATATTTAAATAAATATGGATCGTCCCAAAAAAAGTTGCACACCTTGGTAAAGAATTTCTTCTTATCTTGCGCAGTCCAATGTGTTAGTATAGAACCTGTGATAAGAAAATTAGCAATATTAGCGAACCAAGGTGAATGGGAGACTCTAAACAATTGTTCCTCAGGGAACATGTCATTGATATGGGTTGTCTCAAGGGAATCAGAGGTATTAAGGCGAGAAAGGTGATCGGCCACTACGTTCTCTACTCCCTTTTTATCTTTAATTTCCAAATCAAATTCTTGGAGTAAAAGGATCCATCGTATCAAGCGGGGCTTCGAATCATTCTTAGAAAGAAGATGCTTCAGTGCTGCATGATCTGTATAGATAATGATCTTGGATCCGATCAGGTAGGACCTAAATTTGTCCAAGGCGAACACTACGGCTAAGAGTTCCTTTTCCGTAGTCAAGTAGTTCATCTGGGCAGGATTTAGAGTCCTACTCGCGTAATGAATGACGTAGGGCTTCTTATCTTTTCTCTGGCCTAGGACCGCCCCAAGAGCATAATCAGAAGCGTCGCACATAAGCTCAAAAGGAAGGCTCCAGTCGGGTGGCTGCATGATAGGTGCAGTGGTTAACGTGCCCTTAAGCTTGGTGAAAGCTTCCTGGCACTGCTCAGTCCACTCGTACGGAACATCCTTTTGAAGAAGATTACATAAAGGACGAGAAAGAAGACTAAAGTCCTTTATGAATCGCCTGTAAAATCCTGCGTGTCCTAAGAAGGATCGCACGTCTCTGATGTTCTTGGGTGGAGGTAGGTTAGAGATAAGATTGATTTTTGCCTTATCTACCTCGATTCCTTTGGACGAGATGATATGCCCAAGGACAATTTCCTTCTGAACCATGAAATGGCACTTCTCCCAATTAAGTACCAAGTTCTTTTCTTCACATCTTTTCAGCACACATTTAAGACTTTCCAAGCACTTGCTGAAAGATGGACCGTAAACAGAGAAATCGTCCATGAAGACCTCTAGATATTGCCCTACCATATCAGAAAAGATACTAAGCATACATCGCTGAAAGGTGGCAGGGGCATTACATAGTCCGAATGGCATCCTTCGATAGGCAAAGGTGCCGTAGGGACATGTAAATGTGGTCTTTTCCTGGTCTTCAGGGGCTATCTCTATCTGGTTGTAGCCCGAATACCCGTCAAGGAAACTGTAATAGGAATGACCAGCTAACCTTTCCAGGATCTGATCAATGAATGGTAAGGGAAAGTGGTCTTTCCTCGTGACGGTATTCAACTTCCTGTAGTCAATGCACATTCTCTAACCAAGAGTGACTCTAGTTGGCACGAGTTCATTATTAGCATTGGCTACGATGGTGATTAGGACTTCTTAGGAACCACTTGAGTTGGACTCACCCATTGACTATCAGATATAGGGTATATAATACCCACATCCAATAGTTTAAGAACCTCGGCCTTAACCACTTCCTTCATGTTTGGATTTAGTCTACGTTGTGGTTGCCGAGCGGTTTTTGCATTATCCTCAAGATATATGTGGTGAGTACAAATCGAGGGATCGATTCCTTTGAGGTCCGCTATCGTCCATCCCAGGGCTCCTTTATGCTCAATGAGAGTAGATATAAGCATACTCTCCTGTTCTTTCTCCAGGTGGGCAGAGATCACCACCGGGTATGTCTCATCTTGACCCAAATATGCATATTTCAAATCAGAGGGCAAAGGTTTTAGGTCAAGCTTCGGCGGCTTGAGGTTAGACGGCAGAGGCACTACATCAGTTTGTGGTAATTCTTCAAATTGTGGCCTCCATCGGTTAACTTCAAGTACCGGTGCAGTATTAAGCAAGGCGCACGTCTCCCTAATCATGTCATCATCAAAATCATGGGAGTGGGCCAGGCACGTCTCTAGATGGTCGGAGGATAAGGTCAGAGGTGTCGTATCTTCCACGAAAGAGTCAATCATGTTAATATCGTGGAAATCGTCATCATCCTCTGAGTTGCTGCCGTTATTGAAAAAGATGTTTGACTCCAATGTCAAATTTCCAAAAGACATAGTCATGATACCATTCCTGCAATTGATAATTACATTTGACGTGGCAAGGAATGGGCGACCAAGAATGACGGGAATCTGAGTGCTCATGTTATTGATGGGTTCGGTGTCCAGGATGATAAAGTCTACAGGGTAGTAAAATCTATCAACTTGGACCAACACATCCTCAATTATCCCTCTTGGTACACGAACAGAGCGATCGACACGTTGTAGTGTGGTTTGGGTGAGTTTTAATTCCCAAAAACATAATTGTCTGTATACCGAGTAGGGTATTAGATTGACGCTCGCTCCTAAGTCAAGAAGTGCGTGACCAATTCGATGGTTCCCTATTACACATGATATGGTTGGGCTACCGGGATCCTTGAATTTCTGCGGCACATCTTGCTTCAGGATGGCACTCACTTTCTCAGTCAAGAAGATTTTCTTTTGAATAATTTTCCGCCGTTTGGTCGTGCATAAGTCTTTTACGAAGTTGGCATATGTATGTATGTGATTAAAGACATCAAGTAGAGGAATGTTGACTTTCACCTGTTTCAACACCTCTAGGATATCTTGAGAGTTAGAGAGAGGTTTTGGTGAAACCAACCGTTGGGGGAATGGAGCAACTGGCTTCTCTAAAAGTTCCGGTTCTACTTTTTGTGGGGCATCACTGGATCCATCATTGTTGTCCTCTTTTGGTTCTTGAGGCTTTTCGGGCCTAACCGGAAGAGTTTTATCAATGATCTTCCCACTCCTAAGAGTGGTGATGGATTTAGCATGTCCCATCTGATTTGAAGAGCTGGGATCATTATTCTCGTACTGCGGTTTAGGGTTGGGGAGAGGTTGTGCAGGAAGCATCCCCTTTTCTATAACCGTCATACGAGAATCTATCTTTTGCATAAAATCTGTGATTCCCCGCATTGCCTGAGCCAGCTCTTGTATGGGATTTTGAACCGGTTCCTCTTGAGGTTTCACTTGATTTGGATTTTGATTGAAGAAACCTAGAGGAGTCGCCGTTTGTCCATTCCTCCAACTAAAGTTTGGATGATTTTTCCAGCCAGGATTGTATGTGTTGGAGTTAGGTCCAGTAAAAAGTCTTTGATAGTTATTTACGGCATTGGCTTGTTCATTCAACACTCCTCGAAAGGCAAGTATTGTAAGACAGTTTTCAGTTGTGTGAATGTTGCAATCACAGATGCCGCAAACAATTTCATTGACCTTATCCTTCTTTCCTTCCATGGCCTCAACTTTCCTTATGAGTGTAATCACTTTACACTTGAGATCATCCTCTTCTTTCAAGAGATATAATCCACCTTTCTCCTTTAATTGAGTCGGCCTAGACGTGGTGTTCGACTTTGGGTAATAATCCCAAGATTGTGTTTTTTCAGCCAAACTGTCGAGGTAGTCCCATACCTCGTCGACATCTTTATTAATGAACTCTCCATTACACATTGTCTCGACCATTTGGCGCATGGAAGATGTCAGTCCATCATAGAAAAAATTTGTAATGCGCCACGTTTCAAATCCGTGTTGTGGGCATGAACTGACCAAATCTTTGAACCTTTCTCAACATTGGAAGAATGTTTCATCTTCCTTTTGGGCAAAGTTCATGATCGCTTTTCTGAGGGTAATCGTCTTATGATGTGGGAAGAATTTTTTTATAAATTCCCTTTGCATGTCGTTCCATGTGCCAATGGATCTAGGACGCAGTGAATGTAACCACGTCTTAGCTTTCTCTTTTAAGGAAAAAGGAAAGAGTTTCAGCCTAATTGTATCCTCAGATACATTAGGAAAACATAATGTAGCTATAATCTCATCGAACTCTTTCAAATGTAAATATGGACTTTCAGATTCAAGTCCATGGAATTTGGGAAGGAGTTGGATAACTCCTGGCTTGATGTCCATTTGTCCTGTATTTTCAGGAAAAATCATGCATGAGGGCATACTCACTCCCGCCGGTTGTAGATAATCTCGTAAAGTACGAGGCGGGGGTGCCTGTTGCACCTCATTCTCATCTTGGGTATCCTCCACCCTGGGTGGGGGGAGAGGAGGTTGGTCTTCAGCCATAACCTCAGTTAACTCAGGGGATTTCGAGCGGTGTCTAGTCCTGCGATGGATAGTCAACCCCTCAACCAATCCTCCTTCAGTCAAGAGACGTCGAGTGTCGTCACGGGCCCACTTGGGCATGAAAACACTCGCAGCCCTCAATTAAAAACCTAATCCTAAGAAAGGAAAAGAAAATCTAGAAAGAAAGAGAGAGTTGGAAAGAAATTACCAAATTGGAGTCCTGAGTTAAAACCTGCAAAATAAAATAAAATAAGTTAGATTCTAAAAAGAGAAAAACAATTCTTTAAAAGAAAGATAGAAGTGAACTAGCTTCTAAAAGAAAGAATACCTAAAAGAAAGTGAAAATAAATTAAGAGAGTCCTAAACTAGAAAGTAGATTACTAAAAGAGAATTGAAAAATAGAAAGTAGGGAAGGAGCTTACCGAATTAGAGATTTCTATCTTAAAGGTCTACAAAATAGGAAGGTTAGTTTCTAAAGAATTCCAAAAATAAATTAAAAAACAAAATTAGATTCTAAAAGTGTCAGAATTAGTAAGTTACTAAAATAAAACAAAAATAGAAAGTTAATTTCTAAGAAGGGAAAGAAAAAACCTAATTTCTAAAAATAAACTATTTCCTACAGAAGGGGGGATACTAGAGTTAGAAAATTTCTAAGATTTACCTTAATTCTAAAAACAGAAGAAGTAGAGAAATTAGGAAGGAATTACCAATTTAAGAATTTATGTCAGGATCCTACAAAACAGAAAAACAGATTAAAAAATAGAATAAAATAAAATAAAAACTTCTATCCTAAAGTAAGTAAAATCCTAATCCTAACCTAATTCTAAAACTAATTAATTTCAGAAAAATGTAACCGACAGTCCCCGGCAACGACGCCAAAAACTTGTTCACTCCCCAAGTATAGGGTTGTGATGTAGTAATAAACTCGGTAAGACCGAGGTCGAATCCACAGGGACTGATACCTGTACGTTATCTGAAACCAAGTAGAACTAGAACTAGACTAAGATGCGATCTAAACAAAATAGAATTTAAGAATTAATTGTGGAATAACTATCTAAAACTTTAAGGAATTCTGAGGAAGGAAACTAGGGATTCAGAGGATCCACTTGTAGAGATCAGGGAGATCTTATGCCTGCATCAATGATTATGGAATTTCAAACTGAACTTATTTGATCTGGTTTTCAAGAGATGAAAGGTATATGAATTAGAATGGATTCCATCATCAAACCATGCCCAGGAGACAAAGTAAACAACAGAATTAAACTAATTACCAACCAACCAACAATGTACGAAGATCAGGAAGGGTACTGTCATCCTACCATGCCCATGGAACAATGATGAACAACAGGGCTTCCTGACTTCATAAACATAAAAAGGGGAAGAAGTATTCAAAGCCATTGCAAACCCATTGTAATTTCAGTCACAATAGACCATGAAAGACTAAGAAAAATATTCCTTGAATAATCAACTTAAACTCAGTTCAGAAATTCAAATTAAACGCATGAGATAGTGTCTCCCATCTCGCTACAGGCTTCACCTCTTAGCCCCAGCTAAGAGGGTTAGCCACACATGGATGGGCTGATCATTAAAAAAAATAAAGGAAATATAAAGGAAAAGAAGAGAAAAACCAGGCTTAGCTCACGTGCCAGCCCAAACCCAAGCCAGCCGTACGTCCTTCTCTGTTTCTTCTTTTTCTTCCTTTCCTTCCTTCCTTCAAAGCCAAACTCTGTTGATCCCACCGTCCCTCACACACTGCCTCAGCTCCCTGACCAAAAGAAACAGCAGCCGCACTCCTCTTGTGCACAGCAGCAGCAGAAACAATACCGTTTCCCTGACAAGCGACCCCAAAAACCAGCCCCTCAGCCTCCTTTCTTCCGTCCTCTTATACAGAGCTGTCGTCCGGGAGCTGCTGCAGAGTCCTCCCCGAGATAGGTGGCGGAGACCGTCCGAGTAGGAGTAGGCGCGGAAGGTTTTACGCAAGGCTCCTGCGTAGGAGCATTTTGCAGCCAAGAAAACGGAAGAGAAGACTTCCACTTCCATCGTCTTCTTTCCAAAGAGATAACGTCCCTACGGACGGTTTTAGCCCTCCTACAAAATAGACGGTCCGGATCACTGTTTCGATCGGCGATGATGGCCCACCTGGATCGACCGCAGCTTCCTAATGCGAACAGAGCATGCGCGGTCGGGTGCTGTGAAGGCGGCGAACCGCTGATTGGCGCCGTGTGTAAAATCCACTCCGACCATTCGATTCGCGTCGAAGAACCAGTAAGATTCGGCTGGTTTTATGTTAGATTCGGTGTAGCCCACACGATTTTTGTTCCCACCGTCCATTCCTGCGTTTTTATGAAATCTGCCTTTGTGTGTGTGCATGGGCCAAAAAGGAAAGCTAGGCGACGGTGTTGGTCACCTTGCAGAGTGTATGGACGGCTCTGATCATCGAAAACTGTGATTGATGGGGCCCACTACATGAAAACGGACGATCAGCGTCCGCGCGCTGTTTCCGTATGCGAGAAGGATCGGGTCAGCGGGCGCTGACCCGATCGGCTTGATTCGGTACAACGCGAGTGCAATTTTGCACTATGCACTGCTGCTTCCCATAGGGTCCATTATGATGTTTTCTGAGAGATCCGCTCCGTCTATCCATTTTGTCAACTCATTTGAATCGTTGAGCCCAAGATTGAAGCACTTTCAGACACCAAGCGGGCCCCAGTTCACTGATTTATGGGCTGATCTGTCCGTTGGGCCACTTCCAGGGGGATCCAATAGCTGAAATTTGACATGTACGGTTAGTTTTTGGTTTTTAGGCCATATGTGAAGTTTTGAACCGAACGGATGGTAGAAACCCTGTAATCTTGCATCCTGGCTGACTTTTCAGGCCACTTGAGCTTCAATTCCTCGATTTCCGCGGACCCCTGGTGTATAATTTCGTCGCTCTTGGTCTTCTAGAGTCCGTTCCTTGCCTTGGTGCTCTCGGAGCGTCAAATCCATGCTTTTACCACCCTTTTTCAGTCCATGCTCGTAAATACACTCTGCATCACAAACACAATTAAATTAGGCCATTAAACGGTATCATGCATGTAAAACTATGCTGCAACTGGGTCTGATATGCAATATTTGACCCTCAACAAGAGTTTCAAGCCCTTGCCAACCCAACACATATCAAATGAAATCTAGAGAACAAGGCTATCAAGCAATTTTATATTTTATCTTTCCTTAGCATAGTACAACTTGTTAGCACTACTACACTAAATTGGCCTTTGGCAATGAGTAGTGTAATTCCCTTACATCTATACCAAGTGTTGGATTGCAAAGAAGTCATTTTACTTTTCTCTTTCCAGTGGTGTGATTTCGTTTGTCTATGCCTAACTTGCTGGATGAAGGAAAACTTAAATTTAGCTACCTCACCATCTATACTGTATGTGATAGATCATAAAGGAATCATCTATTATAAGTTTTTCTTATACTTTGTTAAAACAATTGAGTTCCTTTTACTCATCTCTTGTACGTATTAGATCACCTCTGTTATCATGGTGAGAAAAAGTCATTTTGTCCAAAAGGCAAAAATAACTCATTAAAATGACAAACCTTCTCCTTTGCAAATCGTTTGATTAAGCATACGAGTGGCTGAATAGACCGCCGAACTACTTCATTTCTTGGTCATAGGTGATTGCTCACTCTCTCTATTTATCATGGTGCTTGGGGTTAAGGCGTTAATTTCAGATCGAGCTGTAAATAGGATTTAACACGCAGACACTATACACAGGTACGCACGATCGACTTTCAAGCCAAATACTTTCATTAGCACGCTCGAATAGACTAGTGTACAATGCTTAATCCAATTTTATAATATGATCAGTAAAATGTCCACAGGGCATTTTATAAATCCTGAGGACCAAGAATACCAAATCTGCATGAAGAAATTCTACTGAAACTTGAACTAATTCTACTGAAACTTGAACTACACCTCCCTGGATACCTGGAGCTGGTTCCATTAAAATCAGTCTCATCATCATTCAATAATTATTTTCGAAAGCGTTACAGGCATTTTGTATAGCTTACAAGCTAGCTTGCAACGGCTTAAAGAGCAAGGGCGGTTCTAAACTGAGCAAGCACAATTGTATGTCAAGCAGGCGAAGCTTCAAGCTAATTATTTTCTTACGAGCCTTTTGTTTGAAAGGTTTTTTTTTTATGACCGTCTAGTTAACTTGGATCCTTATGCTCCTAATCCTCTTCAAGACTAGCCGATACTTCCACAACCAAGGATCAATCATTTTGATTAATATTAGATTGGCCAAAATATGCCGCCACCACGGGTTGCCATTAAAAGGAATAGCCACCTTCATGACCAATATGACCAAGAGACATCAAGTCTCGGAACCTTTGGGGGATAATACGTCCCAAGAACTAAATAGTATGGGGGTTAACCTCTTACACATCGAACACCTCCGATGGTTAACCCAACTCCACCACCAATAGCCAACCTGGCCACTCAAGAACCTTGAGCACCTTCTTAGGTACCTCAAATGGACCATGACGATTTAATTAATTTAATTCAAGAAGTTACATGCCATCAGCAAGGTCGCCACATAAACATACCGACATACATGAAACCCTATTCAGAATAGATTGATTGGTACTAAAAGCTGCTGAGGGGTTAACTCCTTGAGTTTACTTTACTCTCATGAGAATGTGGTCAGTCGACCATTGAGCATATCGGCCACTTCACCATCTAGTGTGGTGAGGTTATGAATCAATATCCCTTGAAGCTTCAGCTTTTCAAAAACTCTCTCACTGGAACAACCTTCACATGTTATATTAATATGCCACCTAACTCAATTAACTCATGGCTGAAAATGAAGAAAATGTTTCGATCAAAGAGGATCGAATGGTTCGGCTAGAGAAAGTCAAGATGTTGGAATCAAAGGAATTGGTTGAATAAGGAAAGGCAGATATGAAGTAGAGAATCGTGGCATCATGTCTCCATATTTTTATCGATCCAGCTTTTAACATGTGCACGTGCCTCATGAGACAAGTTTCTTAATGTTTTGTATTTGGTCTACTTAAAATGGCCACATAACCAGTTGAAGGCCCCACCAAATTTTATGATGTAAGATAAAAATTTGTAAATGGTACAATGGGTTCGATGTGACAAGTAATAGATACACAAACCCATTTGTCAATGCTCATGCCTGCTTTGTCATTTCTTTTCGTTGTGGTCGAATTTTGTCTAGATCTTGAAACCCGACTTAGAGCATTAGTTGTTGTCTTCTTCTTGTTCTTCAATTCTTCTATATCATCTACTGGAGGTAATGGCTTTGGAGGAGGTTCCAAGGAGGCCAATCGTTGAACAATCTCACAACCATACAGATCTATTTCTTGTTGTAATAGGAGGACCATCACAGTTTGAATGAAATGGTAGATGAAGGTTGAATAGGTAGTTCGAGCAGTGAGAACTTTAAAACTCGACACCTGAATTCATTAGCTAACAATAAACATTCATCAGCATTCCCGATGATGTAACGCCAAATGGGAGGATATTCTTAATAAGATGACAAAGAGGCATTGGAATTTATCGAATTAAACCAAACTGACTAGCATAGAAGTTTGGAGAATACATTTCCACCCTTGATTTGGCCTTTAAACCTTTGGAAACAAGTGAATATCCATAACGGATGTCTCAAGCTAGTAACTAACTGTCCCAAATATGGTCTCGTTTGTGGAAAGATTTGATGATCAGAGGGTTGAGGCTTTGGCCTACAAACCAATCTAGGTCAATTTCCCTATTTGTGAATGGAAGAATTTATGATCTGGATGGTCCACGACTAGATGATAGAATAAAGAAAAATAATCAAGGAAGTTACATTCCAAAGGGACAACCGAAAGCATGTGGAAAATCAAAAGAAGAAAATAAATTTCTATGCTTGACAAAATGTTTACACAAATAATCAAAGAAGTATGTGTAAATCCAAAGCTAGAAAATCCACGAAGGGCCACCTATCACTTACAGACCCCTAGTGGAAATATCATACAGACCACGATACAAGTGGCACAAGGCATAAGGGGCTAATCCTAGTTTTAAGCCATAAGCTAAACTATCAACTACAACGGTGTACTCTTTGGTCATTTGGCAGGTTAGGATATGAAAAATGTACCGGCATAACTACATCAGTAAATATGCACAATGTTCTTGGTTGGTTATTGGTCTGTCAATTTTGGTTATTTTCTTTAGATAGGTGCCATAAGAGATGTTGGAGTTATCATTGTAAAAAAACATCATCGATGGTTTTCATTGTAAAACTTGGATAAACTTGCTCACCATCTATCGGGAAACCATTGAGTGCACAAATATATATAAAAAAATGGTGGAACTCTTGGTCCACAAGTGAAAAGTATTGGTGGACCGGGTCCAGAAGCAACCAGTTGTTGCTTGAAGGTATCAATCTTCAAGTCATAAAGTCCATATTGGCCTCTAATCTTGTTATAACAAGAGGACTATTTTTCATGGACCTCCGGCCAGGTCTTGAATTGTTTGTGAGGTGACCATAATGAGTCACTAAACCAATAGAGTCCTATTGGAAAGTTTTATCTGTATAAGAAGGGAAGAAATGAAAAAGAGAAAAGATCCAAAGAATAAGTCGGAACAACATGGAGACCAAGTATCAATGTAGAATCAAGAGTAGAAATTTTAGAAGGAAAAAGTACCTGATTGTTGATCACTTCTAGTGGCCGAAGGAAGACCGTCACCGGATAAGAATTAATTGGGGTGTTGAAGATTCTTTTTCATAGTCAATGGAGTCGGTAAGTTGAAAACACTAAGATAAGGAAGAATTGTAAGGCATAATTTTTTAGGAGAAAAATGAAGAAGAAAACCCAAATGCGACAAGCTATCACACAAATACGTGTCTCCATTTTATTGTTTTCGCATTAATGCAAATAATGATGGCATTTGGATTCCTGAGGCAATATTTGGGGATGCAGAATACAAAGTATCTAAGTGTGGCCGCATGGAGGTGTCAATATGATTGAAAACAATTTTTTATTATGTCTCTTCATATATTGGTCAAATATGAATAGACATAGGGGGCATTGTTTACTCCAGATATGGCTGCGGTAGATCCAATGACTTAGTTGATCTCATGTGGCAGTAAGGGACAAATCAAACATTTCTTTGGCTCCATTAATGGCTGAGAGAAATCAAAATTTGAAAAATCATTAGTAATCCGGAAAGAGTAAGCCTAGCTGGTTACGACGAGAATACACGTGTCACATATCTAGTACACGTGGAGAAGCCAGTTGTTCACCATAAAAACCTCATGACCAAGGTTGTGTTTTGATCGAAACACAGTCATGACTAGCGACAGGTTTGGCCAATCCACCATGGTGGATTGTGTGGTTCTTGTGACCGACTATATTTAGGGCATGGAATAATGATTGTGCTAACATGGCCTAATATCATGGCACATTATTCACAATAATGCAAAGAAGTAAATAATTATCACCACACGTGGTGGCTCAAGAGAGATTCTCATTTGATATGACATACACATAACCAATGGCCAACGCATGAAAAATTACTAGTTTACGCGTCATTGTTTGATAAGCCACGATTGTCTATGGGTCCAGAAGGTTATCTCCTTACAACCATCCCCAGGGCTCTATAAATATGAAGAAGATTGAAGAGTTCATGTTCCTTTCCAACCTAACACATATCAAATCAAATCTACAATGCAATGCTATGTATCAATTTTTATCTTTTATCTTTCCTTAACATAGTACAACTTGTCTATGCTATTAAGCTGGACCAATCTTAGATTATGAGTAGTGTAATCTCGTCTATCTACAATGCTACATTAGACTAACTTAGACTAGGAGTACTATAATTTTCTTTCATCCATGCCAAGTGTTGGATCGCAAGGAAGACCTAGCATTTTTCGCTTTTTAGTAGTGTAATTCCCTTCTTTTACGCCTTAGTCGTTAGACTAAGGAAGTCCTAGGGGTTGTTTTGCATCTTTACTAATAACAGCTTGTTTGCTTATTCTAAAAATAAATAAATAAATAAAATAAGCTTTTATTTTGAAAATAGAATGTTTGGTAAAACTCTAATTTTACCACTTATTTTTTTAGAAACTAGGCAAAAAGCTCTTAAAAAAAGTAATGGAGGTCACTTATTTTTTTAAGAGCATATTTAGCTTAAATGTTTAAATAATTCACATTTTGCCTTCCTCTCTTTTATTTACAATCTCCCTGTGGTAGGCCCAAATGATGAATGACCCATATTGAAAGTGGGGCCCTAATGATGAATGGTCCACATCAAGGTGGGCCCTACATGATGAATGACCCCACATGATAGACGATCCATATCAAGTAGGCCCCACCTAATGGATAGTCCACGTCAAAGGTGGGACCCACATGATAGATGGTGGACATTGAATGTTGGACCACATGATGGAAGGTTGACATTAAAGGTTGGCCCACATGATGAATGACCCATATTAAAGGTTGGGCTCCATATGATGGATGGTCCACAACAAAGGTAGGACCTAGATAATGGATGGTGGATGACAAAGCTGGGTCCCACACTATGGATGGCTCACATCAAAATGTGACCCCTCATGATGAACTATCCACAACAAGTGGGCCCCTTGTGATGGACGATCTACAACAAAGGTGGATCAAAATGTGGCCCCTCATGATGGACTATGTACATCAAGTGTGCCTCACATGATAAATAATCTAGGACAAAGGTGGGACCCACATGATCGATGGTTGACATCAAAGGTGGTCCCACATGATGAACAACTCATATTAAAGGTGAGCCCCACATGATGGATGACTTACATCGAAGTTTGGCCCAACATGATGGACCATTCACATCACATGGGCACTACTTAATGGGAGGTCCACATCAAAGGTGGGACCCACACGATGGATGATCAACATTGATGGTGGGCCCACATGATGAACGACCCCATATTGAAGATAGGGCCCACATAATGAATGGTCCACATCAAGGTGGGCCTACATAATGGACGGAGTGGGCTTCATTGATGGATGGCGCATATTAAAGTGTGGCCCCTTGTGATGGATGTCCACATCGAGTGGGACCCACCTAATGGATGGTCCATATCTAATGTCTCGTATGATGGATGGACCATATCCAAAGTGGCCCATATGATCGATGGTCCACATAGAAGGTGAGCCCCACAAGATGGGCCGGTGGTGGATATCAAAAGTGGGCATCACACGATGGACAGGATAGGGCCCGCACGATGAACACAACAAATGTGGACTTCATGTGATGAGTGATGGGTAGTGGACATTGAGGGAGCTCACATAAAGAACAATTAGCATTGATGGTGTGCCCCACATGATGGATGACCTACATCTAGGATGCTCCTAATGATGAATGGTTCACATCCAAGAAGGGCCTTACATGATGGATGACTCACTTTGAAGGTTTGGCTCACACGATGGATGGTCCACATAAAAGGTGGGCTACATATGATGGACGATCCACATCCACTGTCCGACATAATGGATGGCCCACGTCTTTAAATATGAAGATTGTAGCCCTCCATTCTTTTACAATTTTGGAGCGCAGTCCATCTATTATGAGATCCACCCAAACAAGCATTTATATTTCTTCTAGAATTTTTATAATCTTTTAAAATGACATCAATTACCCTTAAAAGAAGCTCTTATTTGAACGTTTTACCAAACGTGCTTAATCTAAATAAGAGCCTTTTACAATTTTGAAAAAATGATTTTACCAAATGAGCTTATTGAAAATAAGAGGTAGAACAAATATATATATATATATATATATATCAAAAAAAAAAAAAAAAAAACTTATTAAAGTAGCTCTTATTTAAGTTCTCTTTCACTTCGTGAAAAACAAGTGACCTCCTTTTACTTGTATGGTGTACATATTAGATCATCTTTGCTATCATAGTGAGAAAAAGTCATTTCTTTCCAACAATAAAAACAACTCGTTAGAATGATGAACCCTCTCATTTGCAAATTGCTTGATTGCGCATACGTTTGGTTGAAGAGATGGTCGAACTGCTTTAGTTATCGATCATAGGCGACTACTTAGTCCCTCTGTTTATTTTGGTTCTTAGGGTCATGTAGTTCCATTTGGATCAAGCTGTAAAAAGCTTTGGCATGCCCACCACTATAACAAATAGACACACGATCGAATTTCTAATTAAATAGGGCCTACTGTGATGTTTGTGAGAAATCACCCGTCCATTTGTTTTTTTATATCATGTTATGATGTGGGCCCAAAAATAATGCAGATCCAAAACCCAAGTGGGCCTTATGATAGGAAAAAGTGATTAGTGAAATGCTGGCACTTGAAACATCCCTAGGTATACCGTGATGTTTATATGCCATCAATACGGTTCATAAGGTCATTCCTACTGGGATGAACTGAAAACACAAAATATATTAGCCTGATCCAAAGATTTTGTGGCTCCACTAATGTTTAAACAGTGGATCTTCAATCCTCATTGTTGTTTCTTATAGTGCGGCCCACTTCAGTTTTGAATATGCCCCATTTTTTCCCATTCCTAACATGATCTAGAAAAATGGATGGGGTAGATTTCTCACAAACATCACAGTGGGCTTCACCTACCTTCCTGTATGAAAGCTTTCATAGGCAATTTGTGTCCACAGCAAGGGTTAAAGTATCAACCTAACCAATACGTGTTTCAAGATACTAAAATTGTGGTCTAGCTATTATGCTAGGAGTTGGAAGGTATGGCTAAGTCTTGGAGGGGGTGAATAAGACCTGTTTAAAATTTAAAATTTTAAGCACTACAAGCCACTCAAACAAATTGTAGTGTGTATAAAAGCTATAGATCAAACATGGATATGAATATAATAAACAAGTCCATAGATTAAGATACTATATATCTTGTAGGCAATAATTTAAACACTTGAGAAACATTCTATCTAAGCATATATAAGGATTCATCAATTGAACATAAGCACACATATATAGAATCAAATCAACCCATTTCACAACAATGTATAGTGGTTCAGCTAATTACCTACTCCACTCGATGTCGAACCCATACTCAATTTTCTAGATTTCCAAGATCTCATATGGTTTTACAGGTTCAACATCAACCTTTACAACTCAAAGTCTTACACAAGGACCAACACACGTACACACTTGTCAGTGGCCTACACAACGTCTTTTTCAAGTTTGGCTCACAAACTCCACACTAGTCCTACACAAGAACTATCAATGTACTCACTTGCAAATGGCCTACACAAGGTCTTACAATGTGAGTTTTGATCTCAAACTCTAAACCCAAATCTCCACAAGAAGAGGGTAAACTATAGACTCCACACTACGATATACCTAGTTGGATGAGCCCCCTTGATAGGGCAATGTCGAGTTGCTTCTTCTTGTACAAATAAACTTCTCGTCGGCTCACACGATCAACACCTTGGTTGAGTCTGCCAATATGTTGCCAAGGTATGGGAGAAGGTGAATCTCTCTGCAAGTTGGAAATTTATAGGGTATAGGATAGGATTCATCTAAGCTAGTATTCAATGGTTTTTTGATAAAGGATTTACCTATTTAATTCAGGTCAGGCCATTAATGAATGATTGAGTTCATTATTCAATCCATGCTTTATATGCTCATGAATGTGCTTTAACACAGTGATTGAAGGATGAACTCAATGAGATTAGAACTAAGGAAGGATTTAGGAGAGGAAAACACCTAGACAAAGCTCTATTAAATTCCCATCATTTTGCAAAATTCCTTAGAAAATGGTTAAATAGATTCTATTTTTAACGGCTAGAAAAAAGGTAGAAAATGGTTACCTGACATTCCTAGTTTTGTTTTGTTTTGTTTTTTTGTTTTTTTTTGTTTTTGTTTTTTTGTTTTTTTTTTTTGTTTTTTTGTTTTTTTTTTTTGTCAATCTTGGGCAACCCTCTCACCAAATTCATTGAACTTAGGCGTGACAAATTCCTGTAGTGGACATGGTCGAGCCTTTGGTGTCATAATTCAGCCTCATTGTCCTAGGCCTTGTGACAGAAAAATGGAGAAGTAAAATCTCCAATGTTCTCTATGACATAACCATTGTCAATAGTGCATAGACTTCTCATGTTCAATTTCCCACTAGAATTCAAGATCTCACACATCTCTTTTGAAAATCTCACCGAGTGCTCTCTATCTCAAATTTGAAAAATACTTAAAGAGGTTATACTTTAATCCCTTTACACTGAGAACATTCTTAATCTTGGGCAGACCCTGGTCCAACAGTGGTACCATGCCCAACAATCTGAGTAGTGCTCCCATCGCCAAAAGTAACAAACCCTCGATTGAAGTCAACTTAATCTTATAATTGGGTCCTTTCACTGGTCAATTTCATAGTGCATCCACTATTTAGATACCATCTACCTACATCACCATCGTTGAGTATTGTGTGTGAATCACCGGACAATGCACTATATCCTCCACGAACCATTTTGCAACAACTTTCTTAGGGCTTGGATTGTTCTTGAGAGAGAGTTCCTTTCCTAGACTCATCTCTCAGAAGTGAGTTCCTTTCTAGAGAACTTCTATTGGCAGGTGATTTTCTTATCATGACAGACTGATCATTTGCTGTACTCCTCTCATTCATCATTCTTTTAGCTTCTCATTAAGAAGGGCAAACTACTTCATCAGTTCTCTCATTTTTCCATCCATCCTAAGAGGAGTGGGAATCTTTCTCCTCAAGTTCTCATTCTTCTCTAGTGATCTCCTCAACGGACTCCTTATGGTTCTCCTAGTCAGAATAAAATTTACCTGTCTTAAGATTGGGGTTGATCATGGATTCTTAAATACTAAACATTTGAATTTCAAATGACCCACATCACCACATGAGTGGCGAATTGGAGAGGCTCTAGATCTACTCTTAGAAGCTACAAAGCCCATCTTGGTCATATGCGAGATAGAGGTTGTGCTAAGGTGTGACTATCATATCTTAATCCTCTTTTGTCCCCAGACCTTTTGCCCATTTCTAATAATCTCTCTAATTTCCCTTTGCTTTCGGAAAGCAGGCGGTATATATCTGCATGATTAGACTTCAATCAGTTGACTTCTATTTTAAGGCCATGATTAATAGATTTTGCATTTTTTAGTTCGGCCTTCTAAGTCTGCATTTTTCGTTAAGGAATCTTCTAGTTTACCCTTAAGACTTGCATTGTCTTGAATTACGTTAGAATTATCAATTGTTAGTTCTTCAAGATTCTCAACCAATTTGTTCTTCATAGCCTTCATTTGACCAAACATTTTGGTGATTTTTAAGTTTTCAGTGTAAAGATGGTCATAGGCTTCTTGTAAACCGACATCTCCATCATCTTCCTCTCCTTCGTCGTCAGAGGATGTCTCATTTTTCCCTTCCTATGGGGTTATGGTTATCATCAACTCCCATATTTCCATTGTCTGGGATATTTACAGTGGTGGAAGCCATGAGAACCTGAAGAGAAACCGACTTCACCCTCACTATGAGATTCTTCCGAGTCTGATTCAGAATCTTCGGACTCATCCCATGTGGTGGCCATTGCCTTCCCTTTTGATTTAGTTTTGAGGAACATTCTAAGGCAACATGACCATATATAACCCCTACGGTTACAACGCTACAAGTTGGGGATTTGTAGGGTATAAGGTAGGAGTTACCTAAGCTAGCATTCAATGGCTTTTTGGCAAATGATTTATATATTTAATTAAGGCCAAGTCATTAATGAATGCTTGAGTTCATTATTCAATCCGAGCTTTATATGCTAATGAATGTGCTTTATCAGAAGAGTTGAAGGATGAACTCAATGGGAATAGAGATAAAGTGGAAGGATTTAGGAGAGGAAAACACCTAAGCAAAGCTCTATCGGATTCCCATCAGTTTGCAAAATGCCCTAGTAAATGGTTAAATAGATTATGTTTTTAACTGCTAGAAAGAAAACAAAAAATGGCGAGTATCGATTGATCGAGTGATACCTTCGATCGATCGAAGTATTTCGAAATTAAGTTGCAAAGTTTGCTGGACAATTTTGAGCATTTTCGATTGATCAATTTCGATCGAAGTAATTCGAAAATATGCAGTGAGCTTGCTGTACTGTTTTAGCATTTTTCGATTGATCAGTCTTGCGGGCCATTAATTGATGACCTCTCAATGAGATTGACAATTACACAAACTTGAGCATTTTTCCAAGACTTCAATTTTCAGCCTAATTTTGATCTATTTTGTACCGAGTCCAAGCTGATCATTTGGACCTCTCCTTTGGACTAAGAAGGCTTAGGATATTTCTACGAAGGTGAGTCCATCTTGAGGATTAGGTTTTGGGTTTTGTATGGATTTTAGGGATTATAATGTCACGGATTACCAAGGCACTACATCGTATGCTTAAGTCTTTAAGCCTTGATTGTCCCGAATCTTCTAGTCTTCAACTAGTATAAAGGATCGTCGGTTTCAACTATGCAAGACTCACACTAATCAACAAACATTTGCATTTGCATATACGTGTCGGTTTGAGTGCTTAACCCAACGATACAGGTCAGTTGCATGGACGTGAGTTTCCTGGAGTTCCTAACCACAATGTCCGTTTGAAATCTATTCCATCCATCGGTTTTACCAGCTCATGTTCGGATGAAAACAAAAAATGTGAGAGATTCACTACTCAAGTGAGCCACACCAAAAGAAATGGTGGAGATAGAAACAGAAACCTTCCTCGGGCTCACCATGTCGTTTATCTGCCATCCAATCCGTTTATGAGGTGATTCCCACCAGGATGAAGTAAAACACAACTATTATCGAAGGTTCAATGATGACCGTTCAATCCCCAATGATTCCTGTGATATAACCCACTTGATTCTTATATCGAATTCATTCTTGGGGCTTTCATCCTAACATGTCTGGGCAAACTGATGGATGTAGTGGATTTCAAACACGCATCGCAGTCGGCCCCACATATCTTTGTGTTACAGGAAACTAGCGTCCAAGTTGGACCGATGCGCAATACAGGTAAACCCACTTATGTACAAGACAGCTCGTGCACGCACCACACATGTGCCAACCAAAGTTGCAAAATCCAAGACATTCACAAAGCGGGTCTGATCTAATAGATATTCTAGTTGGCAGCTCGGCCGATACATTAGAACCAGGACATGGCTCAGAATATTGGGAGTGGGTTAAGTGTTAGCCGAGTGAGAGTGGACTAGGTGCGGGCCCGGCCTCACCCAAGATGGTGCGGCACTTACCGTCAAGCCCACCTTGATTTATTTATTTTATATCCACATCGTCCATCTATTTTTTAGATAATTTTTGTGCTCATGACTTAGAAAGGGAATCAGATCCAATTCTCAGGTGGACCACCGTTAGGAAAAGCGGTGCTTGACCATTAACGGGCCACAAAGTTTTTGATCAAGCTGATATTTGTTTTTTCACTTCATCCAGGTTCATGCGACCTCACCAGGTTGAATGGCAAATAAACGGCGCGGAAAATTACAATAGGCCTTAGGAATGTTTAATGGTAGGGTGTTCAATCACCACTGTTTCCTCTAGTATGGTCCACTTGACACTTGGAGGGTTTTCTTTTTTCGGCTGATGCCCTAAAATAAGCTGGAAAAACGAATGGATGGCCTGGATATAAAATAAATTAATCAAGGTGGCCCCACTGTAGGGGCCGCACCGTCTTATCTTATCTGCTCCCTACCTGCATAACACATTAGTGGGTGTTATCCTTACCGTGAGCCCACCTTGATGATTTGTCATGTATCCCCGTCCAACCATTTTTTCAGTCCATGTTGAAACCTGCTGCAGGAAATTAAGCAGATCCAAATCAGAAATAGTGTTTATTGAATGCCCACCATTATGATCTTCCCAGCGTCCAACGTAATGTTTATTTTCCGTCTAACCTATCCAACCCATTGATAAGGTCAAATAGACCTGGATGGAGGGAAAAATACACAGATGGATTTGATCCAAAACTTTTGTGGCCCAGAACAAAAAACTTTTTACAGTCATTTACCACTGTTTCCAGTGTTTGGTCCACCTTAGGTTTCTATATGTTTAAGTTTTGGCAACACGTCCTAAAATGAGCTCAAAAATTGGATGGACGGCATGGATATATAACGTATTCATCAAGGTGCCTCACAGTGACCTACTAAGGTGTTACCCAGGTAACACAACTTCAGCTAGGTTACTCCTCTGATAGATGGATTGGATCCCGCACCTATATGCCATGCTGGCCCATTCGTAGCGTGTACTGAGTTACCTGGTACACGCCTGACGTGCTGGATGTTGAACACTACTTTCTAACTGTCTTCTTGCTGTTGATGTTGGTGTTTTTTTATTTTTATAAAGCTTCATTGGAATGATCGTGATTGTGGTGGGGCTTTACATTTATCTATGGTCCAAGGCCAGGGAAGAGAAATACCACTCAATGGACGGAGACGATGCCATCACCACCTCCCTTATTCAAAACGATAGCGCATGACACTATTCTTACTTTTTATACTTTTGCGTATGGTATCATTAAGGTTGTTAAGCCCCCGCACATGTAAAGCTCTCTCATGTACACGCAAGCATACGTGCGAAGAGCACAGTGTATGAAATAGATGGATGGCTAGAAATTTTGTTTAACATGTCCACAAGATGCTCTGGGGAGCCGTGGTATCTAAACAGTGGGCCAGCTGATAGAAAAAGTAGAAATGTCGGATATTGCACACGTGTTTCTTGTTGGGACGTGTGCTTTTGAATCGTGCGGGGTGGCATCCCTGACTGTGGGGGCCTCGGTAATGTAATTTCCTTGCATCGACGCCGTTAATCCGTTTTGACAGTTCATTTTTGGACGGGATTCTAAAAATGAGTTAGAACTTAGGTGGAGCAGACCATGGGAACCAATGGTGGTTGAATCTCCACCATTAAAAACTTCTTAGGAGCAATTGGGATGTTTATTTTCTAAGACGTGGATGAATGTCATTCTCCAAACTTGAAAACCAGACTCACAGAATATTTGACCACCGAATCTGGCGCCAAAAGCCTCCATAGTACATCATTCTCGGCTTCCAACGCCCATGCAGCAGATTCTGATCCTGGGATTCTACAAGGAGGATTTTCAATGTGATTTTTTTTTTAAATTTTTAATTTTTTTATTTTTTATAAAGAAGCATAATCACAAGTGTACTCAAATCATAAAAGCAACATCATCATCACATATCGACTAATATAAATCGTTGATTACAATGCTGAAAGGAAATACATGTATATAATAAAATATTCATAAAGCTCTGCCCCAAACTCCTACCTCAATGCTGCTGCGACCTAACGTCACCTGCACCCAACGATTGTGCATAAACTTATAGAAAGCTTAAAGGGTGGTGTATATAGGCACAACGCGGGTGTCAAGTATACAATACAAGTCCACAATTCATACAATATTAGAAATACTAGCAAGTTCATAAGTCATACAATATCAAAGTAAGTAGAAATACTGACAAGTTCATGAGTCATACAATATCAGAGTAAGCAAAAATACTGACAAGTCCATGAGTCATACAATATCAAAATAAGCAATATAGATCAGCTATGCAATACGGGGTCATAGTAAACCAAACGGCATGTGCTGGGGATGCAATGCAATATGCAGTGCGAAAGAAATGACAAAGCTAGAGCGTGAAGTTTGGATGATAGTACGTAGTATCGCAAGCTATGAGGTCCATCATAAGGGACTTCTATCCAAACTGGCCCATGCCTGATTTGGATAGCTGGACACAATGTGGTAAACTCCTGATATCAGGTTAGTCGCATACCCAACCGAAATCATGGCCATTGCGAGGGTACACATAGTAAATTAGTTGCGCACCACCAGTCCGAGTAGATATTGAATGAATGAATGAATGAGTAAAATGATGAGTATGCGACTCCTGCTCAATAAGTCCACATCTCAGTACCGTACTTCTTCGGGATCATCACCGGAGTCTAGTACACTCTTCCCCACCTGTCGCTCCATCAAGCTCACAACTGGGTAAGTGAAAGAGACCTCACTATCCGCCTACCAATATCGGCCCGGCCTATCGATAGCGGACCCATTTATGAGCTGGTTAGACTTAAACTAACATTGCCTACTCCCTCAGGTGGGTAAGATAACACCCCCTTCCAATCAACCACGACACAGTGGGAGATAAGGTCTACTGGTATACGACCCTCGTGCGCTCATATTTTTCCACTCAGTCTAGACGTTGGAGTGTCCTCTAGTACCAAGAGGGTTTAAGGAATTTCACCCAGGGACATCTATACCACCCCATATAGAAAAAGATTTTCGGTGTCCCATTTAACCACCACGATATGCCTGTGGAGGCTACGACCCTTATGTCGCTTGGGCGTATGGTGGTCATATCACAAAATGCGAGATGCATGAGTCATACCATCCAGTCATGCATCAAACCTGCGCGTACTGCGCGCTCATGTGGGGTGACTCCGTTTCACAAGGAGTCTCATAGTAAACCAACTCGATGACATATGCTATGATTAATCACTCCTCATAACAAGTATACATATGATGCGTATGGGCATGTATCATGATGTAATAAATAGTATTCCATTATTTGTTCTATTCGATTCTGGTTCTACCATATCTCTTGTTAGTTCATCCGTAGCTAAAGAACTAAACTTAGAATTGAGCCGTCTGGAAACACCCTTGGTCATAACCTCTCCGATGGGAGGATTTGTAGAAACTGTGCGATTTTGTCCTACATGCCTGGTTGTATTGGAAGGCCATGAGACTCGTATGAACTTAATTGTGATGAAGATGAAGTAGTTCGATATCATTATTAGTATGGACTGGCTTACCCAGGCACATGTGATATTGGACTGCCATGCCCTAGACGGTTACAGTAATGTTACCTGGGCAGTCACCCTTTACTATACAAGGAAGGCGTCAATTCGAGACCCATGAAATTCTGTAGGCCCTGGAAGAGGCAGAATCAACAGAGATCACCATCGATTAGATACAAGTGGTTGGTGAATTCCTGGAAGTGTTTCAAGACATACCGGGATTACTACCAAAGAGAGAGGTAAATTTTACCATTGACCTCTTACCAAGTACCACCCCAATATCCATGGCTCAGTATAGAATGCTGTCATGTGAGATGGAGGAATTACGGGTTCAGATTGACGAGTTATTGGGGCAGGGTTTCATCTGCCCTAGTGTATCTCCATGGGGTGCACCTGTATTATTTGTGAAGAAGAAGGACGGATCACAGTGCCTTTGTATCGACTACAAAAGATTGAATCAGGCTACAGTGAAGAACAAGTACCCCCTACCTCACATCAACGACTTATTCGATCAACTCAAAGGTGCCAAATATTTCTCAAAGATCGATCTCAGGTCTGGGTATCATCAGTTGAGGGTCAGAGAAGAAGACATCCCTAAGACAACATTCCGCACCAGATATGGGCATTACGAATTTTTGGTGATGCCGTTCGGACTCACTAATGCACCTACGGTGTTCATGGATTTGATGAATTGGGTCTTTATGCCATATCTAGACCAATTCATCGTAATCTTCATTGATGACAATTTGGTTTACTCCAAAAGTCATGAAGAGTACGAAGAACACCTGAGGACCGTTTTGAAGACCATCTAGGAGAGACAGCTTTACACGAAATTATCAAAGTGCGACTTATGAAAGGAGGAAGTAAAATTTCTAGGCCATGTAGTAAAAGGAAGGTATCACAGTTGACCCAACCAAAGTCGAAGCAGTAGTGGAGTGGGAACGACTTGACACTGTTACTGAAGCCAAGAGCTTTTTGGGAATGGCTGGATACTATCGGCGATTCATAAAGGAATTCTCTCGTATCACCCGGCCCCTAACCTAGTTGACTAAGAAGAACGTGAAATTTAATTGGAACGATGAAGCAGAAGTGACATTTCAAGATCTTAAGAAAATACTCACCACGACCCCCGTGCTTACACTCCCAGAGGAAGGGGCCACGTACGTGGTTTATAGTGACGCATCGCAGACAGGGCTAAGATGCGTACTCATGCAGAATGAGAAGGTGATCACATATGCTTCCAGGCAATTGAAGAAACATGAAGAAAATTATCCTACCCATGACCTAGAACTTGCCGTAGTAGTCTTTACGTTGAAGATCTGGACACACTACTTATATGAGGAAGAGTTTGAATTATTCTGCGATCACAAGAGTTTGAAGTATATCTTCACTTAGAAAGATCTGAACATGCGGCATCGTCGATGGATGGAAACGTTGAAGAACTTCAGATTTGAAGTATCCTATCATCCTAGAAAGGCGAGCCTTATAGTTGATGCCTTGAGTCGAAAGAGGAATCACAAAGTTATGGCCGGTCTCATGATAAGAGTAGGAGAGACACTGGATTCTATTCGGGACAATGATGCACAATTATCTTTCAAAGGACCAAGTATTCTAGTAGCTTCATTGGTTGTGAAACCAGCCTTAATTCGTCATATCATTGAATTGCAAGATCAGGATCACTGAAGAAGTTGAGGTTGAGGTGCATAGGTGAAGGAATGCAGGACTGGTATGTCAGCTTGGATGGTGGCCTGAGATATCGAGGCCATATCTGTGTACCGAAGGTGCCAGAATTAAAACAGGCAATACTGGGTGAAGCGCATAAATCCTGTCTCACCGTTCATCCCAGCAATACAACGATGTATCGGGATGTCAGGTGTCAATACTGGTGGGAAAATATGAAGCGTGATATTGCAGAATACGTGGGTAGGTGCCTCACCTGCCAGCAAGTAAAAGCACAACACCGCAAGCCACCAGGTCTTTTGCAACCATTGCCCCTTGCCGAATGGAAGTGGGACTGTATTAGCATGGATTTCATCTCGGGACTTCTAGAGACACGTGGGAACCATGACTCCATCTGGGTGATAGTTGACAGACTAACCAAGTCAGCCCGGTTCCTCCCTATACATGCAAGTAATTCAGTTGATGAGTTGGCTAAGCTGTTTATTCGGGAGATTGTTTGTGCATACGAAATTCCACGGGAAATTGTGTCAGATCGTGACACCAGGTTCACTTCCACTTTCTAGAAAAGACTGCAAGAAGAATTGGGTATAGAGTTGAAATTTAGCACAACATTTCACCCCCAAACAGACGGTCAAGCCGAAAGGGTAAATCAGGTGCTAGATGACATGTTGAGGGCCTGTATGTTGGACTTCAGGGGTAGATGGGATGAGCATATCTATCTTGTAAGACCTGTATCCTAAACCGTACTGTTCTGTAGACTTCCGCGGTCTTCCCGGTCGAATTCCGGCAACCTTCGACCCTTAACTAGTATTTGCATATGACCCTGAGTCACACGCCGTCAACCTGAGTCGACTTAAACAGAGACTTGTACCCTTGTGACCACATTGTCGCCACAGTTCCGATGCCGCGTCTCGCGCGCCGATCCGATAGTCTGGCCAGGAGATGTGGGCCAGCGTTCAGTGTGAGAAAAATGCCGCGCGTGGGAATTCAGAGAGAATATCTACAATATGTCACATCAATCAATTAATCAATCAATCCCATCATGTCAAGTACACCATCACCTCTCACCTATCCCTAAGCAACTCCAAAGTCAAAAGTTTCTTACACCACCCATACCTTTCTTCACAATCTACCACAAAAGTAAAAAAGGCCCTTACACACCCATCTCTCTCTCTCTCTCTCTCTCTCTCTCTCCCATCCATCACTTTATCACATCTCTCTCTTTACAAATCTCTCTCTCTCTCTCTCTCTCTCTCTCTCTCTCTCTCTCTTTTCAAACTCACTCCTAAGCAAAGAGAGGTGCTCACGTCCAAGCCCTTCCCAAGAGAGAAAGTGATTTTTGTGGCCCACTTCCCACCCTAAGAACCATCATCCTAACCATTCAAACCACATCACCCTCCATCAAAGTGAAGCATAAGGAGACTGGCTTTCCAACGAACTAAGAAGATCAAACGGTGGGTGCTTCTATAGGCTAGTTTTTCTTATTTTCATGATGGGCCAAGTGAGGCATACCGATCGATGATATGGATCTCACTTTGGACCCTAAGATGTGGCCAATGGCCTACCTTGATTATCAATATCATTTTATGATGGGGTCATTCTCAATGGACCCCATCATGACGTTTACTTTCTAGTTTGAAAAGGGGTCATGTAGACCTTCTATTTTGGTGGAGAAAGGAATCGCTACTATTGATCTTTGATTTGATGGGCCCACATGTATTAGGACCCACTTAATGTATGATTGATTGCAAGGGAGGGCCCATAATGTTGGGGTCCCTCCATCACGCATGTCCCACTCTCTCTCTCTCTCTCTCTCTCTCTCTCTCTCTCTCTCTCTCCCTCTCTTTTTCATTTTTCTTTTGTGTTAATATGGTCATATGGCCCATTAGGATGGACCCCACCATGAGGCAGGTATTTTATCCAAGCCATTTATAAGTGGGGCCCACTTTAAATGTTTTGTACCCACACCATCCATCATTTGGTGGCCCACCTAAGCAGGGCCCACCTTAATGCATGTGCAACACCAAACCGTCCAACGTCTAGGGACGCTGGACAAAAGGGAAAACACAAATATTAGCTTGTTTCTAAGCTTATGGGGTGGCCCACTCATATAGGCCCCACCTTGATGTATGTATTCAATCCACACCGTCCATTTCTTTCCTAAGCTCATTTTATGCAATGAGCTGAAAGATGGGGCCAATCCGACTTTTGGGCTAGCCATAGCATAGCAAACAACGAGTTTACCGTTGAAATATCCCCCTGTCATTTCTATACCCCAAAATATATTGAATATTGGGCTTGTTTGGCTTATCTTGAGATATGGGAAGCAATGGCGGGGTTGGATTCTTCCAATGCGGGCCCCACGCGCGAAAAACCTTAGAAATACCTATTTTCAAAAAAATAAAAATAAAAATAAAAAAGCAAGCAGTAGCGTTTGCTGCTACTGCTAGCAAGGACGTGCGTACGTCCTGGTGCACTGGACGTCCATAAGCAGGGATCCACGGCTCCAGCTATGGGCCCCACCATGATGTATATTTGTCATCCAACCCGTTCATTGGGTGAGCCCCTTCCTGAAGTGGGCCCCCTCCAAAAAAAATCAACCACATCCAACGCTCAGGTGACCCACATCATAGGAAACAATGGTGATTAAATGTCTGGCATTGAAACCCTTTTCTGGGTCACAGAATTTTTGGATTCAATATGAAATTTGTTTTTACTCTTCGTCCAGGTCTCTGTGACCGTATGGACAGATTGGATGGCATACAAACATTGTGGTGGGCCCCACTTGGGACCCACAATAATACATGTGTTTTATTCCCACCGCCCACAGACCGTGGAACCCACTATGGGGTATGTGTTTTATACATGCCGTCCACCCATTCCATAGGGACAGGAGGTCCCGCTGCTGTTGACATCAGCAGGGTCTGTGGGACCCACCATGATGCATGGGTTGCACCCAATCCGTCCAACCATCTTGGAAGCTCATTTTTATGGCATGAGCTAAAGAATGAGTCAGATCTATAGTTTAAGTAGACCCCACTTGGAATATGTATGGGGCCCATCTTGAGTTATGTGTGGCCGTCCATTGAGACCCCACCTTGATATATGTATGAGGCCCATCTTGGTTTATTTGTGGCCCATCCATTGAGGCCCACCTTGATATATATAGGGCCCATATGATTAGGCCCATCTTGATGTATTTGTGGCCCATCCGTTGAGGCCCACCTAATATAAATAAGGCCCATGTTATGCGGCCCATTTGTTATATCTAAGGCCCATGGGTCAAGGCCCAATTGGATGTATGCAAGTCCATTACAATGTGTAACTTAACTATGGTTTGTGTAATGATGTTTATGATGGTCGTGTCTTGGGAGCAATGTTGGTTTGACGTCCACATTGTAAGAATAATGTTGGTTAAATGTCCGCATTATAATTCTCCCTAGGGCCCATTATTAGGCCTATACTTGTAGGCCCTCTAGGCCCATCTTCGTTATGAACAACATCCATCACCATATAACATGTTCAGTATAGTTCAATGATTCATTATCCAACGCATCATATGTATGCTTGATATGAGAAGTGACTGATCATAGCATATGCCTTCGGGTAGATTGCTTAGGGGCTCCCGGATAGGCGGTGTTGCCCTACATGAGTGCATAATACGCTCAGGATTGCTGCATGACTAGATAGTGTGATTCATGCATTCGCATTGTGTGATATAGTACTGTACGCCCTAGTGACATCAGGGTCGTAGCCTCCACAGGCATATCGTGGTTGGCAGGATTGGATACCGAAAATCTTATTCTACATAGGGTGCTATAGATATCCCTGGGTGAAAGTTGATAGGCACCTTCGCTCTTTCCTGTAGGACATACCGTGCAGGAGAGTGACCCGATCAACTCCCGCTACACCACCTGAGACTCCCGCTCCAGTACCTATGGCTCCCGCCCTACCACCTAGGATCCTAACTCCACCACTAGAGATTCCTACTGTCTAGCCCGAGGATGTCGCTCCTATACCAGAGACCGGTGTGGATCCGACCGTATCCGTGAGTGCCTCCCAGTTACAGCAGTTGTTGTAGGCTATGACGGTCACACTTCAGGGGCAGAGCAGACACCCTGTTGTTTCACCGGCCCGGGCAGAGCAGGAGCGCACGAGCGCCCTTCTTCGAGAGTTTTGACGACTCGATCCCCCGCGTTTCCAGGGCGAGCCAAACCTGACCGTAGCTGAGAGATGGCGCTTCGATGTAGAGAAGATATTTGAAACGATGGGATGTACGACCAAGCGACAAGTCCGATTAGCCATATTTCTTCTCCATTGTGAGGCTGAGCACTAGTGGACATCAGTCTCCTAAATAGTAGACCCCGATTTTGTATGGACCTGAGAGGATTTTGTGGATCGGTTTGACCTACAGTACTTTCTTGATCACATCCAACGACAGCAGGCATTGGAGTTCGAGGCCTTGGTGCAGGGTGATATGACAGTGGCTCAGTACGCGGCTCGTTTTGTAGCACTATCCAGATTTACTTGGTGGATGATGAGGAGTGGAGAGCCCGTTAATTTGAGGACGGCTTGCATTACCGTCTTCGAGGCCATGTCATTGGGCATGAGCTTCTGACTTTCGAGGGGGTGGTACGGAAGGCGTATCACCTGCACGCATCTATCGTGCATAAACTTATAGAAAACTTAGAGGGTGGTGTAAGTGTATGCATAAGGTAAATGCCAAGTATTCAATACAATGTCATAGTCATACAGTACCAAAAATACTAGTAATCCATAAATCGTAGAATGTCAGAATAAGCAGAAATATTAACAAGATCATGAATTATCAGAGTAAGCAAAAATACTGACAAGATCAGGAATTATCAGAGTAAACAAAAATACTGATAAGATCACAAATCATAAGATAACAGAGTAAGCAGAAATACTGACAAGTCCATAAGTCATACAATATTAGAATATGCAATACGAATCAACTATACAAATGAGGGGTCATAGAGCGTCAAATATCAGATGCAGAGGATGCAATGCAATATACATTTCTGTTGAGTAACACAAATAGCGTCAGCCATACCTAGACCATATAAATGAAGAAGCACAATAACCTAAATTTCCATATGCCGCAGATATAATGTAATATACGTTGCGAAAGGAGTGACCATGCTAGAGTGTGAAGTCGGGATGATAATACGTCGTATTGCAGGCTATGGGGCCCATCACAAGGGACTTCTATCCAAACCAGCCCCATACCTAATTTGGATAGTCAGTCTCAATGTGGTAAACTCTTGATCTCAGGTTAGTCGCGTGCCCCAACCGAAATCCTAGCCATCGCGAATGTACACGTAACAAATAGTCGCACACTACCAGCCCAAGTGGATAGTGAATGAATGAATGAGTGAGTATACAACTCCTGCTTAATAAGTCCACGTATCAGTCAAGTTCATCTCTGGGATCATCACCGAGATTTAGTACACTCCAAATGGCACTACTGCTCTCCCAAATGCACAGTCCAAGTGAGCGTAAGAAACCTCACTATCCGCCTGGCCAATAGTCTGTCAATACCTATTCGGCACGTCGATAGCGGACCCATTCATGAGCTGATCAAACTCAGCCTAGCAATGCCCCCTGCTCTCGGGCGGGTAAGGCCACACCCCCTCCCAACCGACCATGACACAGTGGGAGACGCGGCCTCCTGGTATTCGGCACTCGAGCGCCCATGTATCCACTCAGTCTCGACGTTGGGGCGTCCTCTGGTACCAAGAGGGTTTAAGGAATTTTACCCAGGGCTATCTATGGTAGCACGATGCTAGAACAAATTTCTGGTGTCCTGTTTGGCCATCCATGATATGCCTGTGGAGGCTACGGCCCTGATGTCGCTAGGGTGTACAGTAATCATAATGCAAGATGCATGAGTCATACAATCCAGTCATACTGTGCGCTCATGTGAGATAACCTCTTCTTATCAGGGAGTCTCATAACAACACGCCCAATGACATATGCAATGATCAACCACATCTCATAACAAACATGCAGATAATGCGTATGGGCATGTATCATGATGCTATGCATTCACATACTCATAATCGGTATCAATAACCGACATCGATAATCGACCTCGACAATGTGGACATTTAACCAACATTGTCCCGAGGAATGACCCTCATAGATCCTAACATATAGTGGACCCATGATCTCACACAAAGGCCAAATACACAACACCATGGGCCTCACTCAAGGGTTTAATACACATCATGATGGGCCTCTCACATGCGCCTAACATATATCAGAATGGGCTCCATCACCTGACCCTCAAATGCACCACAATGGGCCTCATCACATAGGTCTCACATACCTTACATAAGCCTCAAATGCATTAAGCCGAGACTGAATACTCATTAGAATGGGCTTAGAATACAGACTGCATATACATTACAATAGGCCTTGGCAATTGGCCTCGATATCTGGCCTCGACAATCGGAGTCACCCTCAATAATCAGAATCGGCAATCAAAAATCGGATTTGGCCTCGACCTTGATAATCGAAATCGGTAATCGACAGTCGGAATTGGCCTCGACATAAGGCGAGGTCCATAAATGGACAGTTGATGATGGATCAAGCAATGTTAATGGGGCCCAAGCATTTAGGTTAACCCACTAGAGAATGATGAGAATGGGCCTATCTAGGCCTAAGGGAAGGTCACAATGTGGACATCTAACCATCATTGCCCATCAATGTGGCCATTTAACCAACATTACTCCTAAGGAGTAGCCCATACAAGGGATTCATACACAACTTAACGGGCCATACATACATCGCACTAGGCCTCAACCATGGGCCTTGAATACATCACAATGGGCATTGCCAAATGGGTCAGAAATACATCACAATGAGCCTCTACCCATGAGCTCCAAATACGTTACATCAGGCCTCATCAAATGGGCCCCAAATACATCTAATGGGTCATAACCATAGACCTCAATATACATCAAGTGGGCCATATCACATGGTCCACACTAATGGGCCAATATACATCAAGTGGGCAGTATCAATGGGTCAGGCCTCATATACAACAAGTGGGCCGCGTCAGTGGGCTACACTAATGGGCCTCATGTACATCACAATGGGCTACATTACATCAAGGTGGGCCCCAAAGATGGCTACAAATACATCAAAGCGGACCTCATACAACAGGTGGGCCTCATATATATCAAGTGGGCCTAATGGGGTAGCCCAAGGTTTAACAAAACAGGTGGATGGCATGGTAGACTCAAGCATCAAGGTGGGCCACTGCACAGACTACGCAAATCCAATATTGCATCATAGTACAAATAATAGTGGTGATAGTGTTTAAAAGATCAGTTGGACCACATCACAAATAGTAGTGGAGACAGTGATTTCCACTATACAAAATCTCATAGGGGCTATCATAACATGTATTTTCCATCTAGTCTGTTCATAAGTCACAAGGACCTGAACCAACCTAAGAAACTAATATCATATTGGTCCAAAACTTTTATGACCTAAAACTGGTTTCAACGGTAGACGTCTAATCTCCACTGTTTTTGGTAGTGTGGTCCACTTGATCACCAAATATGTTTTTATTTTTCATCCCAAGCCTTAGGATGGGCTGATCAAATGGATGGACGGTTTGGATGATCCACATACCTCAGGGGTGGGGTCCACATATATGGCCCACCAGAGGTGAATTTGCTTCATTTTTAGTCTTAAGCCTATGATGAACTCACCAAATGAATAGACAGTATTGATACAACACATGCATCATAGTGGGTCCCACCGTCCATGGTCTGGACGGTGTGGATAAGACCCATACTTCATGGTGCGCTCCACAGCAGGTGGTCCACTAGAGATTTAGATCATCCTCACGTCCAGATGGACGGTGAGGAGTACATATATCAAGGTGGGTCCCACACATGTGGCCCACCAAAAATCATATATATATATATATATATATATATATATTATACATATATATATATATATATATATTATATAAATATATATAACATATATTATATATCCACTCCAGCGTCTAGATGGACGACCTGGATGGTTGGATACAATACATACATTGAGTGCGGGTCCGATGTTCATGGACAGTGTGAATAAGACATACATCAGTGGGTCCCACCAGATGAATGGTCTAAATATATCATGGACCTCATGAGCAGATCCAGAGAACTGGCGTCAATCCAGCAGTTGCATGCTGCTGTGGTCCACATCAGCGTCCTGATGATGGACAGCCTGAGATGAAACGCCTATATCACAGTGGGATCCATGGATGGATGGCGTGGACATAAGATACATACATCATGCGGTCCCACATGGGCACTGACGTCAATACAGCAGCTATATATATACCTGTGTGTGTTACACTACCCAATCCGTTTCCATGCAAGTGGATCCCACGTGGGGCCCACCATAATGTTATTTTCCATTCCATCCATACATAAGGTCACATGGACCTGGACTACGAGGAAAAACAAATTTCATATAGTTCTAAAACTTCTATTGCCCAAAAAGGGTTTCAATGTTGGACGTTCAAACTCCACTGATTTTGGTAGTGGTCCACTTGATAGATAGCGTGGATATAAAATACATCAATGGTGGGTCCCACCATCCAGCCATTTGGACGGTGTGGATAAGACCCAAACATCACAATAGCCCTCACAGCAAGTGCTTTTATAGGTTAAGCATGTCTTCACATGATTTAAGATGGTGTGGGCCACCTAAGTGTCGTGAATGGCTGATTTTTGGGATGACCCGCTGATAAAAGGGGGTCCATCAAATGCACGGTGTGGATGCTCCACATGCATCACGGTGGGGCCACAACTGGGGTCGTGGGTCTCTACCTACCCAGTGTCCATGCAGACGCTACTGCGTCTCTTGTCAGCGGCAGCAGTAGGTGCTGCATGCCTCCGGTATTATTATTATTATTATTATTTTATTTTTCTATGGATTTTACTAGGTGGGGCCCACATCCAAAAAATCTGACCTAGCCATTGCATCCCATGGCTCAAGACCGACCAAAACAAGACTAATATTGGGCATGTTTCGGTGTGTAGAATCATCAGGTGGGTTTTAACGGTAGGAAACACTATTTCTTATGGTATGGCCCGCCAGATAGTCGGATTGGGTTCATTTTTTGGCTCAATGCCTAAAATGATCTGAGGGAAAGGATGGACGGCTTGGATTAAGTACATACATCAAGGTGGGGCCTGTAGTAGCGGCCCACTCCAAGCCTAACTTGTTAGTACACCCCAACGTCAGTTCACACTTCACTAGAAACACGTCCAACATCCGGTTACGTGCACTATTTCATCAAGATGGGTCTCACACAGACGTGGCCCACTTGATTATGATCAATTTGATATTTGTGTTTTCCCATCACCCAGAAGGTAGGGCCCACATGGCTTGGACGGCCATGGGGTGCATTTGATGGATAGTTGGACATCACATAACTCATTATGTGGGCCACAAAATAAAGGGAGGAGAGAGAGAGAGAGAGAGAAAGAAGCACCCACCGTTAGATCTTCCCTTCCTTCTTCCGCCAATGCATGCTAGAACCCTAATGGACGAACTTCAACGGTTGAGATAGATCATGGATGGTGGAGATAAGAGTTAGGAAGGTGGGCCACACTAGCTTCTCTCCTTGGAAGCCATGGACATGGGTTGCTTGGAGAGGTGAAGCTTGAAAATGAGAGAGAGATGAGAGAGAGAGAGAGGTGTAAGAGAGAGAGGGAGGTGATGTGAGTGATGGGGAGAGGGATGGTGATGGGTGAAGGGTGTGTACTTGTTGTAAGAAAGAGTTGACTTAGAGAAGAGGTGGTTGTACTTGACATTAATGTGTGATGTGTACCTAATTGATGGGTTTGATGTGATGTTCTCTTAGAATTTGCAACGCGCGACATTTTTTCCTCGAACTGAACGTGGGCCCACATCTCCTGGTCCGAGTATCGCCTTGGTGCGTAATATGCGGCGTCAGAACCGCGGTGATGGCATGGTCACAAGGGTATAAGTTTTGAGTTGGGCCAACCCTGATATATGGGACATGACTCATGTTCACTCACAAACGCTAATAACAGATCGCAGGTCACTAGAATTCGACCGGGAGGACCGCGGAAGCCTACGAAACAGTACGGGCTAGGATAGGGTCTTACACAAAATTCACTTATAACAACAACTTTCAAACCAACATTGATATGGCACCGTTCGAAGCTCTATGCGGACGACCTTTTCAAGCACCACAATGCTAGGCTGAAGTCGGAGAGAAGAGTTTATTGGGACCAGAGATGGTCCAGGAGATAACAGAGAAGATAGACATAATCCGAAGGCGCCTACGTGCGGCTCAAAGCAGATAGAAAAGCTACACAGACAATCGTAGGCAAGAACTGGAATTTACGGTCGGTGATCTTGTATTCTTGAAGATCTCTCCTATGAGGGGCGTCATGCGATTTGGGAAGAAAGGGAAACTCTCTCCCCAATTCATTGGGCCTTTTGAAATCATGGACAGGATTTGAGCCGTCACCTACTGCCTAGCTATACCACCAAAGTTTACCAATGTTCATAATATTTTTTAAATATCTATGTTGAAGAAATATGAATCGGATGCATCTCATGTCATCAGCTGGGAAGAGATCGAGTTGAATGACAATGCTAGCTACATAGAAATTCCTGTTTGCATTCTGGATCACAAGGAACAAATCCTGCACACTAAAACCATTCCATTAGTGAAGGTTCTTTGGTCTCGTCGTGGAGTCGAGGAATCAACATGGGAGCGCCAAGTAGAGATAGAAGAAAAGTATCAACACATTTTTGATGACCTCACTCAGGTATAATTTCGAGGACGAATTTTTTTAAGGAGGGGAGATTGTAACGACCCTCAATTTTCATCGTAAATTTAAACTTGAAAACAAGAACGACCACCTCCACTTAGAACTAACTAAATCTCTGAGTACAACTCTTTGCTAGAATAGAATCGGATTGATCTTTAGTCCAAAACAATTAATGAACCTAGTACGAGGAACGTACGACTTAGATCTCACCCACTAATAATCGGGGCTCATGATAATCCACAAATAAGAGTCTTAAACTCTTGATAGTGTAAATACTTGACCACCTGAACCTAACAATGTTAATCTATAGCCATTAAAAGACCTACTAAGACCAATGGACGATGTGGATTGGCCGTGAACACAATGTTGACACCACGTCTGAGTCGTGCGTGTGCTCGGAGGGTGTGCTCGCGTGGTGCGCGAGACCAAGCCATGGGTCAAAGAGGCTTTGACCCGAAGGAATTCGCAAGAAGAAAAAATTTTGAAATTTCCTCCCGCCCGTCACTTGTTCAAAGTAGGCCCCATTTGATGATGCAATCACCATCCATCCGAATGCAAGAACGAAATTCACACCATCCATCTGATTTGTAGGGTCCCACCGACCACGACCATGATGAGATTCCAAATTCAAAACCACCCGCACCGCCTCTGTTAACAACCCAACAAACAACGCACAAGGATGTCATTGACGAAGACGATATATCCATGTCCGCCACACCTCTGACCAATCTGACCGTTGGAAACCGTCGGATGGAGGCCACGCACATAGAGAAAAGCCTCGTCAGCCCTACTGTTTCCAAAAAATGCTCCCCTACCTGTCGAAAGGCAGAAAGAATCCTTTCCATTCTTAACAAGTATGAATCCCAACCTTCTCTCACCTTCTAGAAGCTTCATCCGAGCAATCCGGAGTGTCCAATCTAGGGCTGGCCAAAATTGTCGTAAGGAAGGATGAGATTTTGGCGAGTCACGACCTCATCTCGCACCGCCTTCGTTTTAAGACAACTATCATCAGTACCCTCTACACCCATCGTTGAATGGACCCCACAAGCTTGATGGACCCCATCAGGACCGTCTGAATGTCTTAGATCGATGAATCACCCATCTAATATGAAAACGCCATTTTCAGCCGACCATCTTCCCCGAAATCGACTGTGGAACCCACTTCTTGTAATTAGGGTCATGAGGTCAATCTGAGTCGTCTATTTTGTGGCCTACACCCTATAATGCCTATCTGAGCTTAGATCAGTGACCCTTGCACAAGATCTAATGTGCAGGTGGGGCCCTGATGGCAACCTATTCTCGGCTGGCTTGTGTTAACAACACACTAATCGTTGTGATTAGCAGTAGAAGGACCCAGAAGCAGGAGCAACTATAAATATCTGGCTTATTAGGGAAAATCCCAAGACCAGATGAGATAGGAATAGAAGTAAATAAGAAGAATAATGAGAGGGTGTTAGTTTTGGTGCTGTTAAGGCAAGTCGCAGGCCTGGTTGTAACTCGACTCGGTTTGGGCCATTCATTGCTGAGTGCTAATCGTGAGAGGATGTGTGAGAGGTGTAAGAGGGAATTAGAGTAGGAAAGTGGATCGGCTTTCGTTTGAGTTACAAATTTCTGTTGCAACTCGACCCAGCCACACTAGATAGTGGATCGATCAGGTCTGACTCGTCCATTACTGGGAGAGTGAGGGGTGGGAAGGAGAAAGCTCCTTTGACCTACAGTCTGTCCGATCTTGGGATAAATCTGGCTCCGTTGCAATCGGATCGAACCAGCTCTAACCCGAGCTACCCAGTGCTGAATCTGTAACGCTGGTTGAGTTCATGACCTGGTTAGGTTCCCGAACTCAATGTCCTGATCCGACCAACCGAGTTGTGTTCTCAACGTCAGCAATCCGACTTGCCATAAGTCATGCCTTAATTTCATCCAAGCCATCAGCTGGAGCCAGTCTCAGTTTGGTAATATCACTCAACCCCCTTTTTGTTTCAACTAGTCTTTCACTCAACTAGTTAGTAAGTTGACTCAGTGGACTACTAACCGAATTCGACTCATTTTACCTTCAAGGTCCAATGTCTGGAACCATTTGAAAAGGGTTTCAAGACCGCTACCAACTGAAGGAACCTAAGGAAGACTCCAGGTATCCCTGTCATTCACCCACTCTTCTAACTAGGTACCCAACCGAGTAAACTTGGTATTGACTCACTAGGATTCTATAATACCTTGTTCGGGGGTTGTTTGCAACTCATATACTTGAAAGACATTTTCCTTTAATCAATCTCAAACCAGGAACTCATAGACTCACCTCATTCAACCAAGGTGAGGGATATCCCACACGGTTTCAACATTTCATGGAGTTCTAAATTAGTTGTTTAAAGACATTGTAACTGTGCAAATTGTAGTGTTGTTCCTTTAATTTTAATGAAATATTATGTCGAAATACCTGGATTTGGTCACTATAATCCATCTCATAAGGATATTAGCATATTCGTTTTGCCACATATGAAACTGTCTTAAATGCATGTACACGCCCACTAATTACATTGGACGTAAGAATCCTTGTTTCCATTCCACTGATAAATTGCCAAAATACTCATCATGTAAGGTAGTTTTGTTATACTTTGATTCTAACCAAGTTTTAAAGTGACATTAATATTAGGTTAACTCTTTAGTTTTATCATAAGAATGTGATGGACATGTATTAGTACATTAAATTCCTTTACTCAAGTCCCACGGTTGATAACTATAACATTGGAATGTGACTTTATGATATTTTAGTAGAGGCTTGATTTAGCATAGTCCTACTAGTAGTGATAAGGGTCATGATATTTTAGGTCAATGTCAAGTTAGGTGTGGAATGTTGTCTTTCATGAGAAATGTTGAACAAATTTGTATTAACCTTACATACTTGAAATATTATAATTATGGGCCCTCATTGGGAATAGAGAAAGTGAATGGACTTATATTGGGCTCACATGTGGACGTTTGATACTCTATTAAAAGACCGTGAACTTTGATCATACTTATGAAAGCAATCTTGTTAAATGTATATGAGTATCATGGTACATGACATCCACGCATAACATATGGGCTTTCCGAGTGCTCAATGTAACTCACACTCTGTCTGATTAGCTGTGAGTCCTTTCACTTCAGTTAAACTCATAGAGCATGTGGGCACTTTTTTTTCATGACACTTTTCTGGGATTAGACACTTCTCGGGCATACCCCGTGTACTTTTTCAGGAGATATCCTTGGGTGCACTCACCTGCATGGTCTTTTTCGGGTGGCTAGTTCTCCTTAGGCATACCTTTGAGTATTTTTCCAGATGATTAGTTCTCCTTAGGTGATCCCTTTATTTTCACAGCTGGATGTGCATCCCCAGATCTGTATCTTGAGCATACATTCATACATCCGTACATTTGCATTTAAGTTCACTTCATCCTCAATCTAATTGATTACGTTGGGTTTAAGCTATTTTGGAATGATATGGTATGCATGAATCCTTGCGGGAAATCCCCATTGAGTTTTCACTCACCCAATAGTGCGGTTGCACCAAATAGATACGGGTATGATGGAGGAAGGTGGCGCCTTTGATGGGACCCCTGGCGTAGCTGATGAGGAATATGGAGAGGAAGGACAGTATGCTGATATGGTTGAGCCGTTGGAGCTCAACTGAGGATATATGACCTATTCACTTTCATGTTTGCAGACATTATCTTCATTTTGCTTAGTTTGAGAATTATAATTAAAAATCCCCTGTTGTGGGATCTTGCTTTACTTCTTTACTTCTATTCACGTATGTTGAACTCCTTTTATTAGTTTATACAGTGGTTATATTCCGATGTTAAGAAATGTGTTGGTAATTAGATAAATGATAACTTTATTTCATGACATAACCCGAGCGATCGTCCTCGTGTTATGAGACTCAGGGTGTTACAAGTTGGCATTAGAGAGAGAGTTTAGACAAACCTTTCCTATGGGAAAGAGTTTGTGCAAAGTTAGGTATAGAAATTCATAGATATACACTTGAACTAGAAAGTTAAACATAGGTAAAAATTTCCCCTAGCCTTAGACGGTTTTAAGGACATAAAGATCCAAATTTAGGTTCCCATCACTGAATCCCATAATAACATTAGATTTCTTAGATACATACTCACTTAGGTCAACATCTGTATGTCAACTACACTTGACTGTAAAAAAACTTGTTCTTTAGCTATCTAATGTGGTTATCCATGATAGTGTTACTAATTTAGTAGCCATCCCATAAAACTTGATTTTCAATTCTAATAGATACATTGATTCCATGTTGCCACACAGTTGAATTCTATTATAACATCTTTCTTAAAGCATAAACTGAGAATATCGTTAATTGAATGCTCGTAATCTATAATTTATGAATCTGTAAATATTGAGCATGAACTGTTAGTTTCAATTCAAGAGAATTACTCACTTGATTTTAACTAATTAATTGATGATTCCTTTCTAATATATATATATATATATATATATATATATATATATATATATATATATATATATATATATATATATATATATATATATATATATATACCATTTGAAATAGGGACCACCATGCATGTTTTAGATTGTACATAACAACTGTCTAATAAATGCTAACCTGTTTGGTTGTCTGAACATAGAATCTAAACTTAGGCCCCCATTTCTGACTATCACATACCTAAAAATGCAGTTCTCTCTATAGAATTCATTTATAACACTATTTATTTTTTTGGAAATTCCTTTGGGTTAGGAAGGAATTGAGGGTATAGAATCCCTTGCAATGTATAATCCATATGACAGAACTACCTGTCTTATAGTGCGATAATGATAGAATACTACACCCTAACGTTGCAGCATACGATGCCCCTAAGAAGAAATCCTAGCAAGTACAGGAGTCTCTAGCGATGCCACAAAATACAGGGAGGTCTGAAAGGGAGGAGAGTCCTAAATACACCCCGGCACTCCCGGTGCAATCTGAGGAGCCCGACTCGGAGTCAAGAGCAAGGGCCATCCCAACACCCCACCCAACTCACGCAGAGAGGACTTCATCATATGAGGCCCAGTTAGGGATTCCGACACCAAATGCATGGGAACAAATGGTTGCCTGGCTGGGCCAACACAGGCCTTTATGCGGGACCAGCGGGCATCCATTGTGGCCACAGTAGAGGCCATAAATTAGAGACCATGCGGGTCGGCTCCACGCTCCATTGCAGGAGGAAATGTCGACGTATTTGAGAGGTTCTAGAAGATGAGGCCCCCGACCTTTGCTGGGACGACTTATCCCATGGTAGCCGATCACTGACTGAAACGTATGCTAAAATTGATGGAGCCGTTATAGTGTATGGATGCTCAGAAGGTGACTCTTACCACCTTCGCATGGATTGGCCTTCCCTAAGGAGGCCTGGTATGAACAAGGTGGGACTTAAGGCTTAGGTGGTCCTACAAGGTATGGTGGAAAACATCATTATCAATGGGGGCCCAATGATTAGGGTCAACCCACTTAGAGAAAGATGAGAATGGGCCTAACAAGGCCTAATTGAAGGTCATAATGTGGACATTTAACCATCATTGCCTATCAATGTGGACATTCAGCCAACATTACCCCCAAGGAGTGGCTTTCATAGGGCCAAATATATATTGGGCCCATGGCCTCACATAAGGCCCTAACATACATCACAATGGGCCTCACTCAAGGGCCATAAATACATCACATTGGGCCTCATTATATGGGCCACAAATACATCATATTCGGCCTCATCAATGGGCCATAAATACATCACATCGGGCCTCATCGTATGAGCCTCATACACATCATATTGGGCCTCATCATATGGGCCTCATACACATAACAATGGGTCGCATCACATGGGCCTAATACTCGTCACAATGGGCCGCATCACATGGGCCTCAAATACATCACAATGGGCCTCACTCATGGGCCTCAAATACATCTCATTTGGGCCTCAAACATGGGCCCCAAATACATCACATTTGGGCCTCGAACATGGGCCTTAAATACATCACATTTGGACCATGCCAATCAGCAAATGGGCATGAAAACTAATGGACGACAAGGATAAAACATACATATCATGGTGGGCCTCAAAATGATCAGGAAATAGGGTGGACGGTGTGGATATAACACCTACATCATGTGAGTCCCACTGTCCATGTGTGGACAGCTGGCACACCACACATTAGGCCCCACCGTCCCAAACCTCTTGATGGCAGGGATAAAACACATATATAACATTAGTTCCCACCACCCAAAGATGGACAGTGGATATAACATGTACATCAAAGGTGGGTCCCACCATCAATGGAAGGTGTGGATATACACATACCTCACGATCATACCCATAGACTTACTGACATAAATACAATGACTATATAGCTGGTGTAAATGTACACTAGCCAATCCTCTTCTACAGAGGTGGGTCCCACATGGGGCCCATCAGATATATATATATATATATATATTATTTGTTATGTATTATAATAATAATAATAATAATTTTTTTAAACATCCAGGCCCTAGACGTCTGTTGACGGACGACCTGGATATAGATTACATATACGCAAGGTGGGCCCCATCCCCACACGTGCTGCACATGTGGGGTGGGCCCCACAGCTGCCAAGTGGACAGATGGTAAGGGTATAACACATATCTCATGATGGACCCACAGAACTTGCTGACATCATGACAGATGGACGGTTTGGATCTAACACATACCTCCTGATCAAACCCACAGAACTTGTTGACGTCAATCCAGCAGCCATCTGCTACTAGTGGGGTGCATAGATGGACGGTTTGGATTTAACGCATACCTTATGATCAGGGCTGCAAAACTTCTGACGTCAATCCAGATGGACGGACGGCTGGGATAAAACCCATACATCATGACTGGGGTCCACACGTCCCAAAAATGGACGGTATGGATATAATACATACATCAATGTGGGGTTCAGTCCTCGCCCAAGGACTAAACGATATGGATTAAACACTTACATCACGACCGGTCCCATGCTCTGGATGGACTGAATGTCCCACGTCCATATGGTGGGCCAGGTAGATGGGGTCCACGGACCGACAGGGGTGGATATAATGTATACATTGTGAAGGGGACCCACTGTCTAGAGCCTGGACGGTGTGGGTATACGTCACATACATTAAGGTGGCTTCACACGTGTGGGGCCCACCAGCTTTGGATTTAAGCTGATATTTATGTTTTCTCTTCATCTGGGCAAGCTCGTCTGCTGGACAGTCCAGCAAGGTGGGCCCATCACTTGGATGGCGCAGATAAAATTCATGCATCATGGTGGGCTGCAAATAGGGAAGAGAGAGAGAGAGAGAGAGAGAGAGAGAGAGAGAGAGAGAGACGCATGTGATGGGAGGGCTCCACCACTATGAGCCCTCCTAGGGATGATATACAACGCATACATTAAGATGGGTCCCATCCTCATGTGGGTACTCAAATCAAAATCAAGGTGAAAATGTCATTCCCACCAAAGAATCAAGGTCTATGTGACCTTTTACAAATTGGGCATCAAATAAACTTCATGATGGGGTCCATGGAGAATGTCCTTATCATGGATCTACATATATGAATCATGGTGGGCCATTGGCCAAACCTTGAGTCCTAAATAGGATTCATACCATCAATCGATAGGTCCCACTTGTCCCAACACTAAAATCAGAATCTAATCCTACAAACACCCATTGATGGTCTTCTTCTTTAGCTCCATGGAATCCTTGTCTCCTAAGCTATCTCTCTCTTTAAGGGTTGATGATGAAGTTTGGATGGTTGGATGAGAAGATTTGGTGGTAGAAGGATGGGTCCTCTCTTGGCTTCTTTTCTCTCCTTAGGACTTTTCTCTCTTTGTTGCTTGGAAATGGTAGAGAAATGGGATGAGATAGAGTGATTGATGGGAGAGAGGGATGATGTTGTGTAAGAGAGATGGGATGGAGGGTATGGGCTTAGTTGACTTATGGATGAGAGAGGAATGGGTGTCATGCCTAGTTGGTGAGAAAAAGGATGGGATAAGTATGGATTGTGTACTTGACTTGTGATTGATTGATATGATGGGTGGTAGAGATTCTCTTAGGATTCACAAATGAGCGACATTTCTTCGAGATAAATGCAGGCCCACATCTCCTGGGCTGGGTATCGCATCGGTGCGCAAGACGCAGCGTTGGAATAGTGGCAATGGCGTGGTTACAATGGTATAAGTCTCGGGTCGAGTCAATATTGATCTACAGGATGCGACTTAGGGTCAAGCGCAAATGTCGATTATAGGTCATGGGTTGCTGGAATTTGACGGGGAGGATCGAGGAAATCTAAAGAACAGTATGGACTAGGATACGAGCCTTACAATGAAGGTCAATCACCACGATTTCCTGTAGTGTAGTCCACCTAACATTTAGATCTGCTTCATTTTTGGGATCCTGCCAGAAAATAAGTTTTCCAAGTGTGTTGATAGTGTGGATGTAATGAAAATACATTACAATGGGCCATAGTCAAGATCCCACAGTGTTCGCAGCTAGTGAAAAATTAATTAAAATAACTCTTACTAATGATGTAATAAAGGGGTTGAAATTAATATTTGAAGTCATTATTTATTTAACTCTCTGAGCATTTTTAAAAAAATATTTTTTAGGATAAAAATGCCCCTTTGCCCACCATAGCAGTCTCCTCATATGGTGGTAGCTTTTCGTAAAAGTCGATAGAGCCTTTTGAAAATGGCAGTTTGAGCCCCACTAAATCAACAAGTGAGGTCACATCTTAGCTGATTTGATATGTTCACATTAATCAGACAGCCATGAACCTATAGTAGAGTCATTTTTTTAAAAGGAGTTATCTGTGGCCTACAACTGCATTCATGTTGTGAGTTAATTATGAATTATTTCCTTTGGTGTGGTCCACCCGTGATGAGTTATGCCCTCAAACTTGGATTGATGGCATAAAATTAAAACCCATTCCGTGTGGATGGCTTGAATCTACCATAAGACGTTCAAGTGAACCCCACACAAGATGTTGGATGAGTTCAATAAATGGGTCCCTTGCACGAGAAGGCCATTAAATATTTTCTTTATCTTTATTCTTCATTTTTTATCACAGGAGGGGCCCATTTGGCTGTTAAGACTATTCCACTTCCGTGGGACCCACTCCTGTAAGCTTTTAGCATCATTTCCTCCATTATAGTAAGCTTCTATGTGTTTTCTTTAAATAATTTCAGCTACACTCTTCGATGTAGAAGCTGTGATGGCCAAAGGTAGGTTTAAGTTAGGATAATAGTGATTTATTTATTATTATTTTTTTATGTTTTTTGTGGGTATTAATGATAGGAGTTTGTGAAAAGGATAGATTTCTTAATGAAAGAATGTTGCAATGGATTAATTTAAAAATGGAAGAATGTTGTAATGGATCAATATGATAAATGTTGAAATGGATGAATGATTCTTAAAAGTGGGCCTAAAGTTATTGTGGATCGCTGGTACTCACTACAGATCGCCAGTCCCACGAAAATGGTCATAACTCTCCTGTTACATCACCTATTAAGTAATCTTGGACTCATTGGAAATATAAATTGATGAACTTTTAAATGGCTTTATAATAACATCATATGGACACCATTTGATTGCACAAAAGTGGGCCTAAAATTACTATGGATTGTTGATACTCACTCTAGATCGTCGGTACTCATTATGGATGGTTGGTTCCACGCAAACAGTCAAAACTCCCTCGTTACATGTCTAATTTATGTGATCTTATAATCGCTAGAAAGGTAGTTTGATTAACGTTCAAATAAATTTAGAATCACCTCATTTGCACACCATTTGGTTTCCCAAAAGTGGGTCTAAAGTTACCATGCATCACCAATACACAGTATGGATCGCCGATCCCAAAAAAACGGTCATAACTCTCTCATTACATGTCTGATGTGTGTGATCTTGTACTTGTTGGAAAAATAAGTTAATTAACTTTAAAATGTATTTTGAATTAACTTATTTGGATGTCATTTGACTACCCAAAAGTGGCTCCAAGTTCATTTATCTCCGAAGTTATTTTAATAAATGCCATTATGAATTTTGCTATTTATCACCTAAGTCTCAAGATAAATGAAATTTGAGGCCACTTTTGGGTAATCAAATTTAATCCAAACGAGATAATTCTAAATTCGTTTGAAATTTCATCAAATTATCTTTCCAACAAGTACAAGATCACCCAAATCGAAGATGTAATAAGGGAGTTATGACCATTTTCGTGTGATCTTCGATCGATAGTGAGTATCGACAATCCATAGTAACATTAGGCCCACTTTTGGTCAATCAAATGGTATCCAAATTATGTGATTATAAATCCATTTGAAATGTTATCAAATTACATTTCCAATGAGTATAAGATCACCCAGATCAGACATATAATGAGGGAGTTATGACCGATTCTGTGGGACCAATAATCCACATCGGGTATCGGTGATCCACAATGGGTATCAGTGATCCACAGTAACTTTGGCCCCTTTTAGGCCTACTTTTGCATAACATTCATCCATTTCAAAATTTGTCACATTCATCCATCATAACAATTTTCCATTTCAAAATTTATCCATTACAAAATTCTTCTCTTTAACAAACTCCCACCGTTCATAGTTATAAAAAAATAATTATAAAGGTGTGGATGCTCGAGGGATGTCGTTTGTGGGGTAAGAGTGTGTTATATTTGATTAGGGTCGCCACTACCCAATTGTTTTAATCTTATAATTGGTTAGATCATGTAGAAATGCTTAGGACTGAGAACCTGAAGATCCTTAATCCTAAGATAACTCTCGAGTTTATGTTCTAAAGATTCTGAGTAAAGGATCGTTGTTACAGAGAGGGAAGGTGTTAGACACCCACTCTGCTTGTACAAATATATGGTCTCTACTTCACAAATTTTGACTAATTTGTGAGAAATAAGATTAGTTCTCACATGCATAAGATGTAATGCAATGCAATGGCAATGATGGCGGGTAATTGTTCTAAATTTCTAATGGGTAAGATTTAATTACATTGGCAAGCCGTTGAGCATATGTCTATACCGATCAAGTGAATGGTGCAAAGTATGTAAAAATGTTATGTATGAGATACTTGATACTGTATTTATGCTTAACATAAAATGACGGCTTACTAGCTAAGGTTTATGGTGGGCCAGTTCCGACTGTATCGGCAAGCCACAGAACACAGGCCCACTAGTTAGATGCGAGAAAATGATGAAATGTGATGTAATGTTGATGTATATAACAAAATGATTGCTAACTAGCAAAGGTTTCTAGTGGGTCAGGTCTGATTATATCAGCAAGCCACAAAGCATATGCTCGCTAGTTAGAAATGAGAAAATGATGAAATGCAATGCAGTGATGATGTATGCGATGAGTAAGGGGGTTGAGAAGAGAATGAATGTTGCACGATGTTAATGCTCTAATTTGATGAAACTGATTGAAACTTAAACAGTAGGATGAATGGTAATATCGAAAGGCTAAATCAAGTGACTTACATTTGAACTTGGGTGGATTAGGAGACTCAGATTCTCGCTAGGCTAGGCTATACCAAGGCTGGACTCTCTCTCTCTCTCTCTCTCTCTCTTACTCTCCTCGGTGGAGAGATGGGATGACTAAATGACCGAGGCCTTAAGAGATGAGGAGGCTTTGAAATGTGAGTGGATGCTCTCTAAATGTCTCTGATGCTTCAAATGGGAATGGGAGGGGGCTATTTATAGTCTCCAAACTTGATTTTCTTGTAATTCATGCAAAGTATAAGTGCTACGATGTTGAGCATACTTAGGTTGTCAAATTTCGTAAGACAAAACTACTTCAAAGTAAATCTTTAAAGATCGATTTATGTTCAAGAGAATATCAGGCTCAAGATTAGATTTTGTTCAAGAGAAGATCAAGATCAAGATCGTTTTATGTTCAAGAAAAGATCGACCTCAAAATTGTTTGATATTCAAGATAAAGTCTGAGACTAAGTTCGAGCTCAAATTCAAGATGAAGTCCGAGACTAAGTTCAAGATAAAAAGAATAAGATATTTGATATATCTCAGGTGGTATAAAACCGTAGAAAGACCTTAGGATTAGGTGCTTTCAAAATTATTTAATTATGGGTTTTTTCACTTATTTTTGCTTGGAATTCGGCAGCCTAACTTTTGGTTCGGCCAACCTAAGCTTCCTCGGTCAGCCCAACTTCGAGCCCGAACCGAATAATAACTTTTGTTGTAAATTCAGCTAGCCTGAGTTTTAGTTCGGCTAGCCTGAGAAAGTTCGGGTTATTTCCAACAGCTTCAACTTTTAGAATTCGGGGGAATTTGGCCAGTTGAAGGTCAAATTTGGCTAGCCGAATTGTGTAGTTTGGCTAGCTAAAGTTGACCTTGAGCCAGCCAAAATTTGGATAATTCTTACCCCTTGCAATCCGAAATCCGTTGAATAAAATCCGCTGGACTTAGGCTAGTCGAAGCCTATCTTGGGCTAGCCAAAGTTTTAACTTCTTTCCCTATAAATTGAGTTCTTCTCTCATTCCAAATTACACAAGTTAATTATCAGAATTCTTTTACAATAGAGAGAGAAGCTCAAGTTATTAGCAAGCTATTGAACGGTATGTATAATTTATTTACATAGCTTTTCAATTCCTTTTAGTCTCAGATCTTTGAAGTTTAAATCTAAGAGAGTAAATTATTCTCCTCTTTGAGATCTGAGAGAATTAAATTATGTAGCTTTTAGATTTAACATAATTAAAATTAATAGAACCCTAGACCCTTTCTATCTGACTGAACATGGAATCATCTACATTCAAGAAAGAAGTCATTCTGCTACATTTTCTATGGTGAAGATAAGTATGCATTCCATAACTCTTTTAAGATTTTTCTGAGATCTCCTGTGAAAATCTCAGTTAAGGTTTTATATGAGATGACCTGGTAAAATCTCAGTTTGGGTTTTTATTGTGATAGCCCATGAAAATCACAAAGAATTATATCATGTTATTAAGGTGACCCTGTTAAAACCTTTTCATAGAGAAAGCCAAAATTACAAGGGAAGTAATTTTGGGAGTGGAGTACGTGTGGCTGTTTTTAAAGCACCGAACCACTATAATTCTTTGTGCCATGTGGTGAATGCCTTATTTTTATTTTTGGTGGATTGGATATATTTAATTGCAATTGTGTGGTGAATGTTGTAATTTTTAATTTACTTATGCTAGTTTGAAGTTTTGATTTTAAAGATATTAGTGAAATAAGGTTGTCCTACGAATTATTTGGAATCAAGGTTTTAATACTCAAGCAATTGAGATCTTTGTATTATTGACATATTCACACCTATTTTGATTATTTGGCACTGTCCTATTTGTTAGTGTTATATTTTATAAAGCACTCTAATTTATCAAATTTTGATGGGACAAAACAACTTATGATGTGATTCACACAATGTGATGGAAAGTTCACCTTCAAGTGAATCAAGATGGAAAGTTTACCTTCAAGAACAAACCATAAAGTTGGATAGTGCAAGCATAAGCACAAGTCATGAAGACGGATAGTTCAAGCTAAAATGCATTCAAGTTCTACTGCACTTCTATTAGAAGATCAAGCTCCACCTTCGAGTGCACTTCAAATAGACGATCAATTGAGCACTATTGAAGATTCAAGTAGAAGATTTGAGCTTTAGACTTCAATGTCTAGTTTTATCAAGTATAATTGACCCTAGAAAGACCTTAGACTAAGGTGCTTTCAAATGATAAACTTATATGGGTTTTTATACTTTGGGTAGGATTTAGTTTGATTAGTCTAAGCCTTGGCTCGACTAGTCTAAGCCGTGGCTTAACCAATCTAAGATTATCTTCGGGTAGTCCAAATTTGAAACTCAAAAAATGGATATTTCTGGTGGTTTGACAATTAGTTGAGCAGACTGCGTGACCAGTTGAAGCGGCACCTTCGACCAGTCGATGGGTGCTTGACCAATCGAAGAGGCACCTTCGACCAGTCAAGGGGTGCTCGACTCGAAGTCCATCAACTATTTTTTATCACTCTCGACTCGTCGAAGCCTGTGCTTGACCAGTCGAAGAGGGCCCTTAACCATTCGAGCAGGGCCTTCGACCAGTTGAAAGTCTGTTTTATCCGATCGCGCCCAGAAATTGAAATTTGGTTAGATCATAGACGAGTTGAAGAAGACCTTAGACGAGTCGAAGCAACAAGATTTCAGTCTATAAATAGAGGCCTTCTGTCAATCCAAATTTACTCATCCAAGCTAAGAAAAGCTTTCACTTAGAAAGAGAGAAGTCCCCACTATCATCAGCTATTGCACTGTATTTTATATTTTAATTATATAGCTTTTATTTTTAATTCATTGATCTCTTTTTATGAATCATATGTTTTAAAGAGTGTAATCAATCTTCTTTTAAGATCTAAGGAATTCAAACAAGTAGCCTATGGTTTGAATTATTGTAAAATCAATCTAAAACCTAGAACCCTTGTTCTGTTACTGGACATTGAACATTCTACTTCAAGCGAAGCGGATCTATTGGCTACATCAAGAATGTCTTCAAAGAGAAGATAGGTATTATATATATATATATATATATAGTTTCTTTAAGATATCTAGAAAATTTCTTGTATTGGTTTTGACTGAGATAGCCAGAAAATCTCAGCGCGAGGTTTTATTTGTGATAGCCCTTATAAAATCACAATTGTATAAGTTTTAAGGTGAACCTGCGAAAACCTTATTTATTAGTGAACGCCAATATCACGTGGGTTGTGATTATTAGGAGTGGAGTAGGTGTGGCTATTTGAGAATAGTTATCGTACACACCGAACCACTATAACTCCTGGTGTTTGAGGTGAATGATTTAAGTTTTGTATCTATGGTGACTGAGTGTAATTTGTTTATGTATATGTGGTGAATGCTTATAATAGATAGCTCTCTTATTTCTTACTTAGTTTGTGATCTTGATTGTTACAAACGTTCGTGAAATCAGGTTGTCCTACCTAAAACTTTGTTTTTGGTGTAAAGTTGTACTACGAACTAAGTTTGAATAAATTTCTCAATACTACTGCTATTGAGATATGTGATTTGTTCTGATTTATTTATTATTTTAGTACTTTGAGTTTTTATTTGGCATAGTCCTATTCACCCCCCCCCCCCCCCCACCTTTAGGACTATTAGCTCGCCTTTTTCAAGTGGTATCAGAGCTAAGTTGCTCATATTTTTTGGATTAAGTTCCTTGAGTTTAAAGAACTAGAGTTTCCATTATGTCAAATTTCGATAGCTCGTCTATTACTAGGCTACCACCTTTTAATGGCTCTAATTATGCATACTAGAAAGCCAGATGAAAGCGTGTGGTAAGCAACTATTACCAAATGGAAACCACGTATGTTTAAAGTATTAGGCAGTGATGGAACTAAAACTTTGAGAGAAATTGCATTCATTTTATGGATTACAGCTCAGAAAAGAGAAAATAGTGCTAATGCTAAGGCCTTAATTGCCATTACTTATACTCTATCACCTGATGAATTTAAAAGAATTATTTCATGTGATACAACTAAACAAGCCTGGGATATTCTTGAAATGACACATGAAGGAACTACTATAGCCAAGAAATCTAAAGTTTAAATCCTCACTACAAAATTTGAGGAAATTCGTATGGAAGAAAATAAAACCTTTATGGATTTCTATAGGAAACTAAATGATATAGTAAATTCCTTATGGGGTTTAGGATGTCACGCCCCAGACTCAGTGATCGGATTCACAAGGAACTCGATAGCCAGTTCCGGCCACAATAGCCTCCGTAGTACCCCATTCTCGACTCCTGAGGGATGATTCCGATCTTGGGATCCTATAAGGAGGATTTCCATATCACAATTCCAAACCAAATCGAGCATACCCAAGATCATAACAAGTAAATCTCAGAAATAAACCAAGACCTCAGTGTTGAAACGAGGTATCTTTCACTCAGTCTACCACTTGAGGTATAGATCAGGGTGTGCTCAACTTGGTTTGGAATTATGATATGAAAATCCTCCTTATAGGATCCCAGGATCGAAATCCTACCTAAGGAGTCGAGAATGGGGTACTACGGAGGCTGTTTTGGCCTGAACCGGCTATCAGGTTCATTATGAATCTGATCACCGACTATGGGGCGTGACATGAGTTGCTATCAGAGCATAGCAAGTAATTTTGAAATGTCTTGCGATAACATTGCATATCTGCTCCGAGCTTAGGATAAGTAGTGTCCCAAAAGCATTCCTTTCGTTTGAGCCTGCAATATTCTGACCCTATGCATTGTCATCCTTGTTCTTCTGTAGACGATGCCGCCTAAGCGGGGCACTCATGGTCGTGGTACCCCTGGCCGTGGTTCTCATCCTACTCCAGTGACCCATTTTACCCGAGCGCATCTAGCCCCCACTATTGAGGACTCAACTCTTGAGGTCTCGATTCCGCCCCCTGTGGCGCCTGTTCCCCTGCCCGAGCCTGCTGTTGCAGTTCAGAGGCTCCAGCTCCTTCTGCCACACCCGTGCCTCCTCTTGAGGCGAGTGCAGCTCCTGTTTTCCTGACTGTTTCGGTTGGGGTTGAGCATTTTCAGCAGATGATGCATGCTGTCACTGCGGTCCTTCAGTACCGTCAGCCTGCTGCCGAGGTTCCTGTGCAGTCTGACCTGCCACGTGTGAGCGTGATCTTTCATGAGTTCCAGCAGCATGATCCCCCGAGGTTTAGAGGTGAGCCTGACCCTTCTGCTGCTGAGTTATGGCTCACTGAGATTTAGAGGTTTTTCGACACTATGCAGTGTCCGGCCGATCAGAGAGTTTCCCTAGTTACCTTTCTTCTTCAGGGCGAGGCCCGGCATTGGTGGTCATCAGTGTCGAGGATGGCCGGGCCTCAGTTTGTTTGGACTTGGGGGGAATTCGTGGTCCGTTTCGACCAGAAGTTCATCCTCGAGCATGTTCAGCAACAAAGGGCTATAGAGGCCTGCCATTTCCAAAACGACTTGCCTCCCGCTCTCTGCAATCAAGTAGTTGGCCATTGCTTGGAGACGTTCAATAAGGTCATCCATCGAGCATTGGTATATGAGGAGGATTGGGCTATGACCCAGAGGACCCGTGATCAGAGTTCTGAAAGAGGAGGGCACCAGCCGGCAGTTCCTGACAGCACCGTCAGCAGAGGTGGAGAGGCAGATTTGAGTTCAGGCATCCCGCAGCGCAGTCGGTAGCATCATCATCAGCGTAGCCAACCACTTCTTCCTTTGGTCCATTTACCGGTGTATGTTATGGATGTGGGCAGACAAGGCATTGGAAGTGTGATTTCCCTCTTCCCTTGCAATAGCAGAGGCCACCACAATTGCCTCCTCCCTATCCTCCTTAGTAGCGAGTGCAACATCAGGCTCCCACTCCGAGACCTCCTCTCCAGTTGTAGAGGCAGCCAGGCAGGCCTCCACAGTGGCCGTAGCAGCAGAGACAGCAGCAGCCGAGGGGACATGTACCTCCCCAGTCCCTGGGCCGAGTATATATCGCTACACAACAGGTGCAAAGTCAGGACTCGCAGTCTTCCGGCTTACTTCCTTCGCCAGCGCAGGGCAGATTTTATGCAGCCCAGCAAGATCCACAGTCTTCGACCGGTTGTGTCGTCGAGGGTATTGTTCTTATTTTTTCTTATATTGACAATGTTTTGTTTGATTCTGGTGCTTCCCATTCCTTCATGGTCGAGCAGTTTTGCCGATCGATCGGTATCCCGTCGGAGTCTGTGTCTGAAGCCTTGACCGTTTCGACTCCCTTGGGGAAGTCTGTTGTTTTAAGCCGTCATTGTTCTTCTTGCCCAGTGTTGGTTGGCAAGATGTTCCTGCCCACCGATTTGTTCATGATGTTAATGGCGGAGTTTAATGTTATCCTGGGTATGGACTGGCTTATGGAGTATTACGCCGTCTTGGACTATGCCGCGAAGACAATCGCATTTCATATTCCTGGCTTGCTAGTGTTCTAGTTCGTTGCTAAGCCTAGAGGAGAGTCGTTGTCCATTTTATTGGCTTGTGCTGTCGAGGATTCCATGGCAGGGTGTATTGAGCAGTTGCTAGTTGTTTGTGAGTACCCTGATGTATTCTAGGAGATCTCAGGTTTTCTGCTGCATTGGCAGGTTCAGTTTCATATTGATTTGGTGCCCGGTAACTTGCCTATCTTGAAGGCCCCCTACCGGATGGCACCAATGGAGTTGAGAAAACTGCAGGAGTAGTTGGATGAGCTCCAGGAGTTGGGTTTTATTCATCCCAACAGTTCACCTTGGGGAGCCCCTGTATTGTTCGTAAAGAAGAAGGATGGCTTGTTGAGGCTCTGTGTGGATTACCGCGAGCTCAACAGAGTCACTATCAAGAACCGATAGCTGCCTCCCTATATAGATGATTTGTTTGACCAGTAGTAGGGTGCACAATTCTTTTCTAAGATAGACTTAATGATATTCTTGTGTATTTGAATATCAGTTAATGTTTCAAAATCCATCTAATGAAAGAAAAGGAAAATTAAAATTTTGAAAATCTAAAACAAAAGACAGTCAATGTTTCAACTGTTATGAATATGTGCATTTAGCCTTAAATGTCCTAAAATGGATAAATCTAAAAGAAAAGGTATGATAACTACTTGGGATGAATCATTAGAGTCTGAAACTAATTTTGAATCTGATTAATCAGACCAAGAAAATGCAAACGATTTGAAAGCCTTTATGATGATAGTTAGAATCACTTCTTCAGATAGCTATAATATGTCTAACTATGAAACTCTAAGAAGTGACCCTGAAAATGAAGATGATCTTCAAGATGCTTATAATGGCCTATACAGAGAAAGTTATAAAATTGTTGTCAAATTGAAATTTAAAAAAGAAACTTATGCTAAACTAAAATTAGAACTTGAAACAGTTGTTTTAGAAAAATCTCATTTTTCCGATTATTTTGAGAAAAAACAAAATTAGATTTGAGTTTTAAGTTTTCTGAATTGTAAAAACTCAAAACTGAAAATCAGAAACTAAAACTTGAAGTTTCTTCCCTTCAGAGTTCAAAGGACACTTGGAAATATGCCCTTGGTGACCAAAAACTTGAAAATTTGTTAACCTCATCAAGGCGATGTGGTGACAAGTCTAGTCTGGGTTATATTAAAGATAACACCTTGAAATCTAAGGATTCTGCTCCTACCTTTGTAAAAGGAGAATCCTCAAACTATAAAGGTAAGACTCTAAGAGATTCTAACTATAAAAGGAATAACTTCAAAATTTTAAAATCTTTTCAAGCCTCTAAAATAAATAATAATGCCATCAGATATAAATATCAAAGGAATAATAAACCTCCTTTAGCTGAAAAAATTGTAGACTTGATTAAAGAGGTATTAAAATCCAACTCTGATAAAATTGGAGTATATAGAAAAAGGAAAAATCCTAAGTCCCAAACACAACAAAAAACAAGAGATCCTCCTAAACCTAGAACCGTAATGAAGTGGGTTCCGAAGGTTAAGTGTCTTGTTACCCACACAACTTTTAAAACTATTAGGCATTAAAGATGGTACCTGGATAGTGGATGTTCGAGACACATGACAGGTGATAAGGCTATATTCTTAATCATCAACGAAGTAAATGGCGGCTCAATTACATTCGGAGATGGTAGCTATCATGCCCCAAACTTGGAAACCGGTCTCACAAAATTTTCGATCGCCAAATCTGGTGTCGACAGCCTCCATAGTACCTGATTCTCGACTTCCATCGCCTATACACCAGATTCTGATCCTGGGATCCTACAAGGAGGATTTTCAACATGAATTTCTTTATAGATAAGCATAACCACAAGTGTACCCAAATCACAAAGGTAACATCATCATCATATATCCACTAATATCAAAGACTTGAGTATAATACATGAAGGGAAAATACAAGATAAATGCCTTGTCATCACCTACACGCATCTATTATGCATAAGCTTATATAAAGCTTAGAGGGTGGTGTACATGTGTGCGCAAGAGAAGTGCCAAGCACACAAGTATCAATGTAAGTGGAATATTGGCAAGGCTATAAGTCATTCAATATCAGAGTAGGTAATGCAGAGTCATAATGAGCCAAATATCAGATACTGAGGATGTAATACAATATGCAATTCTGAAGAGCCACGAATACCATCAGCCTTATCTAGGCCATATAAATGCAGAAACATAGCAACCTAAATGCTATATGCTGCGGATGTAATGCAATATACAGATCATGTAAAGTCCATAATACCATCAACCTCATTCAGGCTATGCAATATAGAAGCATAGTAAACCAAATGCTAAGTGTTGAGGATGTAATGCAATATGCAGTGTGAAAGAAATGACCAAACTGGAGTGTGAAGTTAGGATGATAGGACGTAGTATCGTAAGCTGTGGGGTCCATCACAAGGGACTTCTATCCAAACCAGTCTTATACCTAAATTTGAATAGATAGACTCAATGTGGTAAACTCCTGATCTCAGGTTGGTCGCGTGCCCCAACCGAAATCCTGTCCATTATGAAGATACACATAACAAATTAGTTGCACACCACTAGACCGAGTGGATAATGAATGAATGAATGAGTAAAACGTTGAGTATACAACTCCTACTTAATGAGTCCACATATCAGTACCGTACATCTCTTGGATCATCACCAGGGTCTCGTACACTCTACACCAGCTTGTTGCCCCATCAAGCGCACAACTGAGTAAGTGGAAGAGACCTCACTATCCGCCTACTAATATCGGCTCAGCTCGTCGATAACGGACCCATTTATGAGCTGGTCAGACTCAACCTAACATTGCCTACTCCCTCAGGCAGGTAAGGCTACACTCCCTCTCAATCCACCATGATAAAGTGGGAGATGCGACCTAATGGCATACGACCCTCATGCGCTCATATATATCCACTCGGTCTAGAAGTTGGGGTGTGTGTTTAGGGATTTTCACTCAGGGACATCTATCGTGCCCGTATGCTAAAACTAAACATTTTCAGTGTCCCATCTGGCCATCCACGGTATGCTTGTGGAGGCCACAGCCCTGATGTCACTAGGGCGTATGGTAGTTATATCACAAAATGTGAGATGCATGAGCCATACCATCTAGTCATGCATCAAACCTGCGCATACCATGCGCTCATATGGGGCAACTCCGTCTCTCAGGGAGTTTCAAAAACAATTAGCCCAATGGCACATGCTATGCTCAATCACTCCTCATAACAAGCATGCGGATGATGCGTATGGGCATGTATCATGAAGTATATGATGAAGTATACTAAGCATGATTATAATCACATACATCATAGTGGGCTAGTATAAGACGGTCCATGGCCGGTATAGGTGAATGGGTGGTGTGCAACAATCACATACACATGGTGGGTCTCACACATACAATGGGCCTCACGCATATAATGTTCCTCACACATATGATGGGCCTCCTACATTACAATTGGGCCTCATACAATCATAATGAGGCTTATACAATCATAATGAGCATCATACAATCAAAACGAGCCTCGTACCGTCAAAATGGATCTCATACAATAATAACGAGTCTTATACAATCACAATGGGCCTTATATAATCACAATGGGCCTTATACAATTACAACGGGCCTCACATGGTCACAATGGGCCTCATATAACAATTAACCTTGCAATAACCTTATACAATCATAATGCTATACTAACACATACTCAGTGCATATACTAACATAATCATAATCAATAGTCAGCCTATATATGGCAGGGTTCATAGAAGGACAACAGATCTAATCCATAACATGAGGATCAGTCCTCAACACTTGATATACCAAATCTAATACTACAGATTCTTCTACCTATGACCAGAGGTGATGATGCATCCTCCTTATAACAAGGATGGATCTAGATGGCCTACTCATAGGCCTAAAAGTGGGCTTCCAGGTTTGGTTACTTCTACTAGCATCAATGGGGACCTAAAGAATTGATATATCCTAATAAGGTAAGATGGATCATACTAATAATAAAAGGCCCATCAATTTGGGTTAGCCCACTAAGGGAAAATGAGAATGAGCTTGATACAATCATAATGGGCCTCATACCATCTCAATGGCTTGTATCATGATGTTATACTAGCATGTACTCATAGTTGGCATCGATAATCGGCCTATACATAAGGTGAGGTCCGTAGATGGACAATAGATCCATAACATGAGGGTTAATCCTCGACTGTGGATATACCAAATCTGATAGCACGGATCTTTTCGTCTACGATGATGATGAACTCTCCTCATATCAAGTTTGGGCCTAGGTAGCCTACCTATAATCCTAAGGATCCAGAATGGACTTCTTTCACTGTACTATCATATGGCCTGCTAGATGCCCTAGGGGGCTCAAATAAGTCCTAGATGGACTCCAAGATAAATAACCCTACTAGTAACCAATGGGGGGCCCAATATTTTGGGTTAGCCCAATAAGAATAGATGGATCATGCAATTATCAATGGGGCCCAATGATGAGGGTCAACCCACTTAGAGAAGGATGAGAATGTGCCTAACAAAGGCCTAAGGGAAGGTCACAATGTGGACATTTAACCATCACTGCCCATTTAACCAACATTGCTCCTAAGAAGTGGCCCACATAGAGCCTAACATATAGTGGGGCCCATGACCTCACATACAATATAATGGGCCTCACACAAGAGCCCAATATACATCACAATGGGCCTCGCACAAGGGTCTAATATACTTCTCAATGGACATCATCATACGGGCCTCACATACATCACATTGGGCCTCATCATATGGGCATCAATTACATCACATTGGGCCACACATATATCATGGTGGGCCTACACAATTCAAATCGGCCCCACTAAATGGACAGCTTGGATAAAACACGTACAATATAGTGGACCCACGCACCATCATCCAAGGATGGACGGTGCCGATATAATATGTAAATCATGATGAGCCACGCAGATGGGGTCCACGTCCAGCTGGACTGGATGGTATGGATAAAATAGATACATCATGTGGGTCCCATGGACAGACAGGGTGGATAGAGCACATATATCACAGCGAGCCCCATGGCCTAGATGGTGCTAATACAACACCTGCATCATGTCAAGGCCCACCATCTAGGCCCTGCTGGATAATGTTGGTACACACATGAACGGTGGGCCCTGTAGATGGATGGCATGAGTATTCAACACATATATTGGGGTGGGTCCCACCATCCAGGGTGCTGGACGGTGTGGATAAGACCCATTCATCATGGTTGACCCCACATAGCACTGTCCAGGGATGGACGGTGCGAACATACACACATCATCAAGGTGGGCCCCACCCCCACAAGTGCAGCACGTGTGGGGCGGGTCCCATGTCCTAGAAAAAGGGACGGACAACGTTGATAAAATACATATATCATGGTGGATTCCCACCGTCCAGTAGCTAGATTGTGGGGATGAAACCCATGCAACATGGTAGGCCCCACACGTGTGGTCCCCACATAGATGGACGAATGGATATAACACATAACTAGTGATCAGGCCCACAGAATTTCCTGACATTAACACAATAGCTATTTGCTGCTATGTGCATAGATGGATGGTCTGGATTAACACATCCCTCAAGATTAGGGCTGCAGAACTTGTTGACGTTAACACAGCAGCTATATTGCCTGTGGGGTCCACAAATGGTCGGTTTGGATGTAACGCATACATCATGCGGTACCCACAGAGCTGCTGATGTCAGAACAATGACTATTTATTGATGGATGGATGGTTTGATATAACACATATATCATGTGGTCCCATCGTCCCATCTGTCTGGACGGTGTGGATGACCACATACATCACAGTAGACCCACCATCCTGGCTAGTTTTGACGGTGGGCATAGAATACATTCATTAAGGTGGCGCCACGTGGGTGAGCCACAAGATCTGAATCAAGCTAATTTTTGTTATTTCCCTTCATTTGGGGTCTGTCCAGGTAGGACGGCTAGGATAAAACACATGGAACATGGTGAAGTCCCATGATTTAGACGGCCTTGATAAAACACATGCAACATGGTGGAGTTCCACCGTCCCATCTACTGGATAGTGTGGACACCACATGTGCCGGGTGGGTCCCACCATCTAGACAGTGGACGGTGTGGATAAGATACATAGATCACGGTGGGTCCACGTCGGCGTGGCCCACCGTCTGGATAAAGCTGATATTTGTGATTTCCCTTTATCCACGCTCGTGTGACCAGCTAGTCATGTAGGCCTGAAAAAGGGCAGATAGGTGGTCCACTCGGTGGACAGCAATGCTATCCCACTAGATGGTGAGCAGCAAATAGGGGAGAGAGAGGGAGGGAGAGAGAGAGAGAGAGAGAGAGAGAGAGAGAGAGTGGTGAAGGGAGCTCCGCCATTATGAGCTCCCTTTACAAGATACAAGGTATACATCAAATGAGTCCCACCATACGTGGGCCCTCAAATCATACAAACCCATGGTGGAAATCCTAGATCACCCACCGTTGGATCTCCTTCTTGGCTTCTTAGAATGCTAAGCTCCTTGGCTTCGATTTTGATAGAGGATGATGAAGATTGAAGGGCTAGGATGAGAGATGAGGGGGTAGGAAGTGGGCCACACTTGTCTATTCTCTCCTTAGAGCTTTTCTCTCATGGGAGCTTGGGAAATGGTAGAGAGAATGGGAGATGAGAGGGTGTTGTAAGAGGGATGGGATGAGGGGAATTGGTGTGTGTAAGGAAGGGATGGGCTTAGTTGACTTTGGGAATGGGAGAGAGATGTATGTCATGCTTTATTGGTAAGAGAGGGATGGGTTGTACTTGACTTGTGATTGATTGATTGATTTAATAGATTTGGTAGAGATTCTCTTCAGATTCACAACGCGCGGCGTTTTCCTCGAAATAAACGCAGGCTCACAACTTTTGGCTTAGGTATCGCATCGGCGTGCGACACGCGGCGTTGGAACTGTGATGATGGCATGGTCACAAGGGTACAAGTCTCAAGTTGATTCGACTCAGATATACGAGATGTAACTTAGGGTCACGTGCAAATGCCGGTTACAGGTCGTAGGTTGCTAGAATTCGACAGGAAGGATCGTAAAAGTCTAAGGAACGATACAGACTAGGATATAGGCCTTACAGTCGTAACTACAAGATAATTGGCCAAAGTAATATACAACTTCCTAACTTACCTCTCTTCAAAAATGTTATATATGTTGAAGGATTAAAACATAATCTTCTTAGCATATCCCAGATCTGTGATAATAAGCATAGTGTAAAATTTTCAGATCATGGATGTGAGATTATAAATGAGAAAGGAAGTGTAATATAAATTGGTCGCAGAACGTCTAAAAGTTGTTATATAATTGATAACTCTTGCTTGACAAACTATTCATGTTACATGGTCCAAATAAATGAGACAAAATTATGGCATAAATGTCTTAGACATATAAATTATAGAGATCTATATAAATTGAGCAAAAGAGATCACCTACGTGGCCTACCCAAACTGAAAAATATAGAAAAAGTTTGAGGTGCATGTCAAATAGGCTAGCAAATTAGGAGTAGTCACAAAAAAGTGAACTCCTTAACCACAACTTGACCTCTAGAACTTCTCCATATGGATTTAATTTTACCAACTAGAATGGAGAGTAGAGGTGGAAAGAAATATTTTCTGGTCGTCGTTGATGACTACACTAGATACACTTGGGTAGCCTTTCTAAGAGAAAAATTATATACTCTTGATGAAGTCAGAAAAAATTTAAAACATATTCAGACTGAAAAAGAGTTATTTGTATTCAAAATTAGAAGTGATCATAGTACCGAATTTGAAAATAGCAATTTTGAGATATATTGCATTGACCACGGTATATCGCATGAATTTTTTGCTCTAAAAACACCTCAACAAAATGGAATTGTTGAAAGAAAAAATAGAAATCTTCAAGAGATGGCTAGTGTAATGCTAAATAACATGAACCTACCAAAAATTTATAGGCTGAAGCTATTAGTACTATATGCTATATAATTATTTGTGTTCATATTAGAAAAGCTAAGAATAAAACAGCTTATGAATTATGGTTTAATAAAAAGCCTATAGTTAAATATTTTCAAAATTTTAGAAGCACATATTTTATTTTAAGTGATCGAGAAAATTTAAAAAAATTTGAAGCCAAGAGCGATGAAAGAATATTTATAAGTTATGATATAAATAGTCGGGCATATTGTGTTCTTAACAAAAGAACTAGGGTGATAGAAGAATCTATAAATGTAGTGATAGATGATCAACAGATCACACTCAGTCCTAATCAAGATAATGATGATGATGTCAATTTGATTAATATACCCGACTCTTCATTTAAATCAGACAATACTGAGTTGAGGTTAGTCAAAGGCCATCCGGCTAATCAAATGCTTGGTAACCCTCGCACTGGCGTTTAGACAAGAAGACAACTACAAAATATATGTAATCATGTCTGCTTTACTTCCCAAATTTAACTGGGCAATGGAAATAAAGCACGCGCTTAGGAAAGTTGGATTAATGCTATACAAGAAGAATTAAATCAATTCATTAGAAATGATGTATGGTATTTAGTTTCTAGACCTACTGATAAACATGTGATTGGAACCAAGTGAATTTTTAAGAATAAAGCTAGTGAAATAGGAAACATTATCAGAAATAAGGCATGACTGGTTGTACAAGGGTATACTAAAATAGAAGGTATTGATTACAATGAAACTTTTGCACTAGTTACGCCCTTTAAATTAATTAGATTATTTATTTCGATTGCATGCCGTAAAAAATTTAAAATTTATCAAATGGATGTAAAAAGTGTGCTTTTAAACGGTGATTTGAATGAGGAAGTATATGTTGAACAACCAAAGGGTTTCGAAGATCCTAAACTTGTAAATCATGTTTACCATCTTAGAAGGGCTCTTTGTGGGTTAAAACAAACTCTCAGAGCATGGTATGAAAAATTGACTAAATTCTTAGTTAGTCATAATTTTGTTATGGGTAGTGTTGATAAAACATATTCGTCAAGAAATATAATGAACATATCATAATAGTTCAAATCTATGTTGACGATATTATTTATGGATCTATGTGTGCTAACCTATCTACTGAGTTTACAGATCTATTGAAATCCAAGTTTGAAATGAGTATGGTCGGCGAACTAAACTATTTCCTTGGATTATAAGTCAAACAACTTGAAGATGGAATGTTTATCTCACGGACCAAATATTTATTGAACCTTATAAAAAGGTTTAACTTTGTGAATGGTAAGAAGTTTGATACTCCAATGAGTACATCTCTTAAACTCTTAAAAGATGAATTAGGTAAAAGTGTAGACTCTCGAATATACTGAAGTATGAATGGTAGTCTTCTGTACTTAACTGCTAGTAGACCTAATATTGCATTTAGTATTGAAATATGTGTTAGATATCAATCTAGTCCTAAAGAATCATACTTAAACTACTGTTAAACGGATAATTAAATATGTCACAATTTTTGCGAACATAGGTCTATGGTATCCACATGATACGTTTGTACAAATTGCCGGTTATACAGATGAAAACTGTGCAGGAAATGTTGATGATAGAAAATCTACCAATGGTGGATGTTTATATGTTGGAAACTACTTAATATCTTGGCTCAGTAAGAATAAAAAAATTCGTATCTCTCTCTGAAAAGGCCTAGCTATATGTCCTAGAGGGGGGGTGAATAGGACAATGCCAAATAAAACTTATAACAGCGGAATTAAAAAGAATATGATAGCCAAAATAAATTACAATGCAAGAAAGTTAAATAACCTCAAAATTCAGATCATGAGAGGTTGATACAAATGTTATTCTAAGGACAACCTTACACCAAAAACCAGAGTTTATTGTAGGACAACCTTATTTCTAGAAAGATCTTTGTATCAAATCTCAAACTGAAGAGGAATACAGAAATAAATACAAACTGTATTGAAATAAATTGTAATCACAAATGTATTGTTCTAGGGACAGCCATACACCATAAAAATGGCAGGGCAACCTTGTCGGAAAAACTTTTAAAAGAAATTAAATATCAAGCTGATAAAGGAATAGCAGAAAATAAATTCTAAACTATTACAACATTCTCACAATGCTTGAATTAAATGATTACAACATTCACCACCATACATACATCCCATAAAAGAATAATTAAAGATCAGAAGTATAAATCATTCAACCACAACACAAGGGATTATAGTGGTTCGCTTGTGTGTTCACCAACTGTTAAACAACAGCCACACAGAATGCTACTCCACTCCTAATATCCTCACACAGGGGATATTAGCGTTCATTAACAAAATAGGTTTTTCCAGGTTCACCCAAAACCTTTACAATTGTGTCTTTGTCCATGGGCTTACACAATTAAAAAAAACCACATCTGAGTTTTCCTAGCTCTCCTCAGATAACCAATACAACAAGATTTTTCTGGCAAATCTTGAAAGAAACCAAAACAGAAAGGAATTTACAATTAAATGTAAAATACTTGATTATCTCCTTCGTTGTAGCAGCCCGGTAGAACCAAATCAGAGTAGATGATTGAATGTCCAAGTTCAATGTCTAGTACTCAATTACAATGGTTCTAATTCTAATAGATTTTAAATTAAACCAAATAGGGCTTGCCTTAATTGATTTTGATTCCAAAGAAAGGGAATAACAATTCCTCTTATCAAATTAGATTGGAATAGCAGAAACAAAATCAATTAAATAAAGCTAAGGAAAGAGAATATTAAATAAGCACACTTAGCTTAGATGGAACACAGAATTATCTCTCAGAAGTTCGACGAACATTGGCTTGAATGGATTAATTAATTCAATAATTTCTTCTGAGATTCGTGCACTATTTATAGGTGAGCAGATAGCGTCTTCGACTGGTCTAGGGAGCTCTTCGACTAGTCGAAGCAATAACAAATATTTGAAAGATCCGGCGGGATAAGCTCTGACCGTTCTACGACTGGTCGAAGGTCACCTACGACTAGTCGAAGATCTCTTCGACTGGTCAAAGAACCTGTAAAACCTCACTTCGAGTCGAAGATTTTCGACTGGTCGTAGATGCAGTCGACACTGTTCCTATGACTAGTCGAACAGATTCTTGGACTAGTCGAAGCCTAACAAATTTTATCCGGAATTTGTAACAAACTCATGACTGATCGAGGAATTTCTTAGACTGGTCGAAGCAACTCTAGGACTAGTCGAAGAAGGCCTAGGACTAGTCGAAGAACAGACCAAACTAATGTAAAATAAACATTCGATTTATGTATTTAGAATGACCTACTTCTAAGGTCAACCTAAAGTCAGTCAAACCTCAACCATGAAGTAAGGACATTGAAACATTAGGAACAAGTGACCTTGAAGTATGAGCCTTCAAGTCTTGATGTAGTTGAAATCTTGATGTAGCTCAATCTTGAAAGTGTCTTGAGTTCTTTACAAACTGCCTTGTACTCTTCTTGAAGTCTTACAGCTTGAGTCTTGTCTTATGAGCAGTTCTTTCATTCAAGATTGATTCTTGTACTTGTGAGCTTTCCTTGTTGTGAGCTTAGCTTGTTCATGAATGTTGATCCTTGAGAGAGATTCACTTATGCAAGTTACATATAACAGTGATTTTGGCACCACAAATTTGACAACAGACAGGGATATAAACTATAGCACTTACAATCTCCCCCTTTGTGAAATTAGTGACAATACACATAACCAAGATAAACATAAAGTAAAACAACTGGTAAAAGAGTTATGAACCAGGTCATATCAACTGGCTTACCTGTAAATCAATATTCAATATTCAACATTCAACATTCAACCAGTTTCATTCAACTAGTTCAAACATACTCCCCCTGAGTAACATAACCAATGCTACTCCTCTCACAATCACATTGTTAAGAACAAACCATTCTCCCCCTTTTTGTCACAATATGACAAAGGAAACAACAATAAAGGAAAACTAAATAAAGGGATATATGAGAGTAAACATAAGGAGTTATAAGAGAATAGTAAAACAGAGATAGAGATACTCAGCATAGCTGCATATAGAATAAATATCCAGCATAAAACATAGATAGTATCCAACTCAAAATCAGTCAACCAAGTGCTAAGTTATAAAGTTATTACAGATCAGAAGTCTCATATAAACTAGTCAGAACCAGAACTAGATGACGGAGCAGGAATAGAGGGATCAAGTTGGTGCATGCCGTTGTTCAATCACCTAAGATATTTGCGCATGTACTTGAATTGTAAATCATGAGCAACAGACATGGTTTCCATCTTTACATTTATATTCTCAACTTTATCCTCTAATGCACTTAGATGAGCATCAACATTAGATGGTTCAAAATCTGGATCATTTGTTGAGTCAGAATCCAGTTCCTCAAAAATGTCATCCATATTAATGTCATCACCAGCTTCTTCATGACCACCACCACCACCACCATCTTGTTAAGGAAGTAAATCCAGCTTCATCTTATTGATATTAGTATCGTTGAAGATCAGATGATGGATTGGTGCCTCATCAACCGGCATATCGACTAACATATGTGTAGCCAATACAGTCATTAAATAGGCAAAAGGAATGTCACTATGACCAGGATGGAGTCTAACTGAAGAATGAAATGACAGATTAAGGATGGTAAACAAATCTGAGTACCATTGGAAATAGCATGGATAACACGAACCATAAACGAAGTCAAGTCAGATTTATTATCCGAACGAGGATATAGATTAGACACAAAGATTTTGTGGAGAATTCTGTACTTGGGTAACAAATACCTTGTGGGAAGTGCATTCCCTTTTTGAGTCCATTGAACATCCATGTTGCACAAGTCTCCAGTGAGCATGCGTTTTTCAGACATTGAGGGTTTATCAGTTAAGTTATGGATAGGAATACCCTCATCATTCACAGGAATGTCCATAAGGGCTGAAATTAAATGACGATCAACGTCAAAAGGCCCTTCTCTAGTAGATATTTTAAAAGTTAAATTATCTTGTGAGAAAGCACTAATACATGTAAACATGGATTGGGCAATGGACCGGTATGCAGGCCCACCCCAATGTAATAAGTTAACCCAACCTACAGCTTCAAGTATAGGAAGGATGTCAAAAGGTGCAATATGATTAACATCAACAGGATGTTCAACAATAACATTACGTAATCTAATGTCCCTAACATAGGATGGATCATCATTGGGAACAAGAAGATGATGGTTAGTGATAACGGTCGATCTAGAGGAAGAAGAAGGACCACGGGAAGTAGTTTTTCTACCTCTAGAAGCCATTTGCAACAAGGATATCAAGGAATTAAGAAGTTGCAAAGGATTGAGAAGTGGGTTTACTCAACACAGATTTTTTAAAATCCAAACCCCAAATCCCAATGAAATGCAAAATAGAAAGCTTAAAGCTTGAAAAGAAAACAATCTAGACACAAATCTGTAAGAAAAAAGTGATTTGGAACACTAACCTTGAAGAACATGAAAGATGGGTTCGACAAGTCGAAGCTCAGCTCCTTAGAGAAGAAAACCGAAATGAGGAAGAAAGCAAAAATCCCCAATTTTAAGTGATTCACGAGTTCTACGACTGGTCGTGGATATCTACGACCGATCGTAGGTCGACAGGTCGAAGAATGCCCAAAAATTCATATTTCTTGCAAATTATACAAAAATTGAAATTCAATCTAGCAAATATATTCACTATAATACAAGTAGGCATAAATAATCAATTTAAAATGCACATGCCAAGATCAAATTTCATCTTTTTGAACCTGCTTTTATCGAGAGGTTTTGTGAAAATGTCAGCTTGTTGATCTTCGGTAGGAATATATTCTAGAGATATAACTTTTTCTTCTACTAATTCCCTTATATAATGAAATCTAATGTCAATGTACTTAGTACGAGAATGCTAAATAAAATTTTTTAAAATATTTATCGCACTGGAATTATCACATTGTAATAACATAGAATCCTGTTTAATTCCATAATCACTTAGCATTCGTTGCATCCAAACAAGCTGTGTACATGCATTACCAGCTGCGATATACTCAGCTTCAGCTGTTGAAAGTGATATAGAATTTTGTTTCTTACTAAACCAGGAAACTAGACAATTTTCAATGTAAAAACAACTACCACTGGTTGATTTTCTATAATCTAGATTACCAGCCCAGTCAGCATCCGAGTACCCAGCTAATTGGACACTGGTCTCAAGAGGATACCAAAGACCGAGATTTACACTACTTGCGACATATCTAATAATTCGCTTGACAGCAATCAAGTGAGATTCTTTTGGATCAGATTGATATCTTGCGCAAATACCAACACTTAGAGAAATATCAGGTCTACTAGCAGTTAAATATAACAAACTACCAATCATATTCCGATAAAGTTTCGAGTCAACATTTTTACCATTAGAGTCTTTTGAGAGTTTCAGGGTAGTACTCATAGGAGTATCGAAATTCTTGCCATTCTCAAATCCAAATCTCTTGATTAGATTCAAAGCATATTTAGATTGAGAAATGAATATTCCTTCAGGTTGTTGCTTTACTTGCAATCCAAGGAAATAAGTCAATTCCCCAACCATGCTCACTTCGAACTGTGATTTCATCAAATCTGCAAACTCAGTAGTCAAATCAGTACAAGTTGATCCATAAATGATATCATCAACATAAATCTGTACCATTAAGATATGATCATTATGTTTTTTAACAAACAGAGTTTTATCAATAGATCCCATTTGAAAATTATGACTTAAAAGAAATTTCGTTAGTTTCTCATACCATGCCCTAGGTGCTTGTTTTAATCCATAAAGTGCTTTTTTAAGTCGATATACATAATCAATATTTTTGGAATCTTCAAAACCCATTAGCTGTTCAACATAGACTTCTTCATGTAAATCGCCATTTAGAAAAGCACTTTTCACATCCATCTGATAGATCTTTATCTTTCTAAAATATGCAATGGATATAAATAGTCTGATAGATTCAAGACGTGCTACTGGTGCAAAAGTTTCATCGAAATCAATCCCTTCAATTTGAGTATAACCTTGTACCACTAGTCTAGCCTTATTTCTAATTATATTTCCACACTCGTCAGACTTATTTTTGAAAATTCATTTTGTTCCAATGATGTGTTTACCTTTAGGTCTTGGTACAAGATACCAAACATCATTTCTTACGAATTGGTTGAGTTCTTCTTGTATCGCAACAATCCAGTTCTCATCAGCAAGATCTTCTTTTACATTAGATGGTTCTATTTGGGATGTAAAACATACATAATTACATATATCCTCAAGTTGTCTATGGGTGCGAACACCGGTGAGAGGGTTTCCAAGAATTTGTGTGGTTGGATGATCTTTAACAGTCCTCAACTCAGAATCAGTCTAATTCGATGAAGTATCAGGTTTATCAATGATTAGTACTTCATCATTATCTGAATTAGAAATTGGCGTATTTAAGTGATCATCAATCACAACATTAATGGATTCTTGAATCACGTCATTCCTTTTGTTCAGAACCCTATAAGCTCGACTATTTAAGGAATATCCTAGAAAAATACCTTCATCACTCTTCGTATCGAATTTTTCCAAATTTTCACGATCACGTAAAATATAGCACTTCGACTGATCGAGGCGTGATAAGCTTTGACCGTTCTACGACTGGTCGAAGGTCTCCTTCGACAAGTCGTAGGTCACCTTCGACTGGTTAATAATATAGCAAGTCATGTTCACTGCTTCAGCCCAAAGATTTTTAGAGAGCTTCATGCTATTCAACATGACATTAGCCATTTCTTGAAGCACCCTATTCTTTCTTTCTACAATTCCATTTTGTTGTGGAGTTTTGGGAGCAGAGAATTCATGTAATATTCCTTGGTCGGTACAGAACTTCTCAAAATTCCTATTCTCAAATTCAGATCCATGATCACTACGAATTTTACTGATTTGAGAAGATTTTTTAGTTTGAATCCTTTTGAAAACTTTTCTTACTTCTTCAAGGGTTTCAGATTTATCCCTTAAGAAGACTACCCAAGTGAATCTGGTAAAATCATCAACTATTATCAGGATATACTTTTTCCCACCACGACTTTTTGTTCTGGTAGGTCCTATTAGATCCATGTGGAGAAGTTCGAGTGGTCTTGATGTGGTATTTGAAATCACCTTTTTGTGTGAGTTTCTTGTTTGTTTGCCTATCTGGCACTCACCACATATTTTATCTAATTTCTGAAGTTTGGGTAAACCTCTTATAAGTTCTTGTTTGCTCAATCTATATAAATTTTGATAATGTACATGTCCAAGACGTTTGTGCCATAAATCAGTCTCGTCTGTATGGACCATGTAGCATGTTTAATTAGATGAGCTGGATTCGCTAATAACATAGCAATTTTCAGACGTTCTACGTCCAATTAATATTACAGAACCCTTATTGTTTAGTATCTCACAGCTTTGATTAGAAAACTGAACATTATGGTTATTATCACATATTTGAGATATACTAAGCAAGTTATGTTTAAAGCCTTCAACATATAAAACATTTTTAAATATAGGAAGATTAAAAAGTTGAACCGTACCTTGGCCTATAATCTTGCAGTTGCTACCATCACCAAATGTGACTGAACCATCAGTCATATCTTTCAAATCCGTGAATAAAGCTTTGTCACCTGTCATATGCCTGGAACATCCACTGTCGAGGTACCACTTTGAATAACTTGTTGCTTTGAAAGAAGTGTGAGCAACCAAGCAGGTAACTTTAGGAACCCATTTCATAACTGTTTTGGGTTTAGGAACATAGTTGGTCTTCTTTTGTGTATATTTGTAGGAATGACCTATGGAGTTAGATTTTAAGAGCTCCTTGAGTAAATTAACTATCTTTTCAGCTAGTGGATTTCGTTTCTGATTAAAGTTGACATGGCTGCTTCTAAGTTTTTGAAAAGTTTTTGAATTTCTAGAAAAATCATGATAAGTACTTTTCCCTTTTGAGTTTGAGGACTCTCCTTTAACAAACATAGAAGGAGTATACTTTTGTTTAGTAGGTAGATTTTTATCATAGCCCAACCCAGATCGATCGCCACATTTTCTAGATCCGGATAACAGTTTTTCTAACTTTGGATCACCTTGGGCATATTTCCATGTGTCCTTTAGACTCAGAAGAGAAGATACTTTAGTTTTAAGTTTCTCAATTTCAGATTTTAAATCAATAATTAGGGAGTTTTTGAATTCTAAATCGCATTTTGATTTTTCAAAACAATCTGAAATTTGTGATTTTTCTAAGACAAGTGATTCAAAACAATTTTTGAGTTTAGAAAACTTTTCTTTTTGAAGTTTAAGTTTGACAGCAATTTTACAACTTTCCTTATATAGGGCATTGTAAGCGTCTTGAAGATCATCTTCATTTTCACATTCACTATCAGATTTTCTTCACTTGTTGAATCATTATCTGAAAATGTGAATTTGGCTAGAGTCATAAAAGCTTTAACCTCATTGCCCAACTCAGTTTCAGAATCTTCTGATTCAGAAGAACCTTCAGAATCAGATGATTCATCCCATGTAGCCAACATACCCTTCTTCTTAGGTTTGTCCCTTTTAGGACATCTATTTGCTAAGTGCCCATATTCTTGACAGTTGTAACATTGACTATCTTTCAAAGATTTTCGAGATTTGGGTCTAAACTTCTTTTTATCATTTGATTTTTGAAAATCAACCCTTTTCTTGCTTTTGAAAATCTTGTAAAATTTCTTAGCTAAAAGAGCCATATCATCTTCTGAATCAGAATTTTCTTCTGAATTACATTTAGAAGATTTTAGTGCGATAGATTTACCTTTAGGAGCTTTAAAGTTTAACTCGTAGGTTTGTAGAGAACCAACTAGTTCTTCTACCCTAATATTATCCATATCACGAAGTTCCTGGATTGCGGTTACTTTAGAATTGAACCGTTCAGGAAGTGAGCATAATATTTTTGCACACACTTTACTTTCTGGGATTTTATCGCCAAGACCCCACATTGAGTTTACAATGTCATTCAATCTAGTGTAAAAGTCCATAAACATTTCATTTTCCTCCATATGAATTTCTTCAAATTTAGTTGTGAGGAGTTGGACTTAGATTTTTTGACAATTGCAGTACCCTCGTGTGTCATTTCTAATATATCCCAAGCTTGCTTTGCAGTATCACAGGAAATGATTCTTTTGAACTCATCCAGTGATAGTGCGTAAGTAATTGCATTTAGTGCTTTAGCATTTGCACTACTCTCACTTTTCTGAAGAGTGGTCCATTGGTAATATGGTGTGACTTTCATAGATTTTGAACCATCAACCCCAGTAAATTCCATGATAGGAGGATTCCATTCAGTCACTGTGGCTTGCCACACATTTTCATCCATTGATTTGAGGAAGATCCTCATTTTGGCTTTCCAATAGGCATAGTTGGAGCCATCAAAGGGTGAAGGCCTAGTGACTGAAAGGCTATCAAAATTTGACATCTTAAATAGCTTAAATCATTAGCTCAGGAATTAAATCCAAGAATAAAAAAGAGCTATTAGGCTCTGATACCACTTGAAAAGGCCTAGCTATATGTCCTAGAGGGGGGGGTGAATAGGACAATGCCAAATAAAACTTATAACAGCGGAATTAAAAAGAATATGATAGCCAAAATAAATTACAATGCAAGAAAGTTAAATAACCTCAAAATTCAGATCATGAGAGGTTGATACAAATGTTGTTCTAAGGACAACCTTACACCAAAAACCAGAGTTTATGGTAGGACAACCTTATTTCTAGAAAGATCTTTGTATCAAATCTCAAACCAAAGAGGAATACAGAAATAAATACAAACTGTATTGAAATAAATTGTAATCACAAATGTATTGTTCTAGGGACAGCCATACACCATAAAAATGGCAGGGCAACCTTGCTAGAACAACTTTTAAAAGAAATTAAATATCAAGCTGATAAAGGAATAGCAGAAAATAAATTCTAAACTATTACAACATTCACCACCATACATACATCCCACAAAAGAATAATTAAAGATCAGAAGTATAAATCATTCAACCACAATACAAGGGATTATAATGGTTCGCCTGTGTGTTCACCAACTGTTAAACAACAGCCACACAGAATGCTACTCCACTCCTAATATCCTCACACAGGGGATATTAGCGTTCACTAACAAAATAGGTTTTCCAAGGTTCACCCAAAACCTTTACAATTGTGTCTTTGTCCGTGGGCTTACACAATTAAAAAAAAAAACCACTTTTGAGTTTTCCTGGCTCTCCTCAGATAACCAATACAACAAGATTTTTCTGGCAAATCTTGAAAGAAACCAAAACAGAAAGGAATTTATAATTAAATGTAAAATACTTGATTATCTCCTTCGTTGTAGCAGCCCGGTAGAACCAAATCAGAGTAGATGATTAAATGTCCAAGTTCAATGTCCAGTACTCAATTACAATGGTTCTAATTCTAATAGATTTTAAATTAAACCAAATAGGGCTTGCCTTAATTGATTTTGATTCTAAAGAAAGGGAATAACAATTCCTCTTATCAAATTAGATTGGAATAACAGAAACAAAATCAATTAAATAAAGCTAAGGAAAGAGAATATTAAATAAGCACACTTAGCTTAGATGGAGCACAGAATTATCTCTTAGAAGTTCGACGAAGATTGGCTTGAATGGATTAATTAATTCAATAATTTCTTCTGAGATTCGTGCACTATTTATAGGTGAGCAGATTGCGTCTTCGACTGGTCTAGGGAGCTCTTCGACTAGTCGAAGCAATAACAGATATTTGAAAGATCCGGCGGGATAAGCTCTGACCGTTTTACGACTGGTCGAAGGTCTCCTTCGACTGGTCGTAGGTCACCTACGACTGGTCGAAGATCTCCTTCGACTGGTCGAAGAACCTGTAAAACCTCGCTGGATTTCGAGTCGAAGATTTTTGACTGGTCGTAGATGCAGTCGACACTGTTCCTACGACTGGTCGAACAGATTCCTGGATTAGTCGAAGCCTAACAGATTTTATCCGAAATTTGTAACAAACTCATGACTGATCGAGGAATTTCTTAAACTGGTCGAAGCAACTCTAGGACTAGTCGAAGAAGGCCTAGGACTAGTCGAAGAACAGACCAAACTAATGTAAAATAAACATTTGATTTATGTATCCAGAATGACCTACTTCTAAGGTCAACCTAAGGTCAGTCAAACCTCAACTATGAAGTGAGGACATTGAAACATTAGGAACAAGTGACCTTGAAGTATGAGCCTTCAAGTGTTGATGTAGTTGAAATCTTGATGTAGCTCAATCTTGAAAGTGTCTTGAGTTCTTTACAAACTGCCTTGTACTCTTCTTGAAGTCTTGCAGCTTGAGTCTTGTCTTGTGAGCAGTTCTTTCATTCAAGATTGATTCTTGTACTTGTGAGCTTTGCTTGTTGTGAGCTTAGCTTGTTCATGAATGTTGATCCTTGAGAGAGCTTCACTTATGCAAGTTATATATAACAGTGATTTTGGCACCATAAATTTGACAACAGACAGGGATATAAACTATAGCACTTACACTCTCTACTACTGAAGCTGAATATATTGTAGTAGAAAATGCTTGTACTCAGCTAATATGGATGAAAAGAATTCTAGCTGACTATGGAATTACAAAAGATACGATGACTTTATATAGCGATAATTCAAGTGCAATTAATATAAAAAAATCCAATTCTACATTCCCGTACGAAGCATATCAACATACAATATCATTATATTCGAGAATTAGTTGAAGACAAATCTATCATGCTGAAATACATTCAAACTGAGAAGCAGCTTACAGATATACTGACTAAGCTGCTTGATAAAGTTAAAATTTTAAATTTAAAGCATGATATTGGATTATGTGTCATCATATAATTACTTTATTTCATTTTATGCATTTATGTTTATGTTTATTTTTTAAATGCATGAATTGAAAATAAAATTTTAATAAAAATTTAAAATCAGAAATTAAAATTTTTGAAATTTTTCGACCAGCCAAGCACGGGCTTGAGCTAGCCGAAGATCGCGCGGATTTAACTCAAAAAAGAGAAAATCCTCAAATTCATTTCATTCTACATCTTCTTCTTCAGCTAGCCGGTGCCCCATTCAACCAACCCATCTTCCAAACTCACTTGTAAATGATTTATTTTCAAATTCCTTCTAGTATTTAGTGGTCTCATGCTAGATAACTATATTTGACTAGATTTTTCATCATTTGAAACCTTTTTGTTGTGGGTTTTGATTCAAATCTAATCTACTCTTTTTCTTTTTCTTTTCTTTGATATTTTTCTTGTACAATCTGATATGGAGCATAGAACTAAGAAAATGGCTCGCAAGAATCATGTCCATTCATCTTCTAGATTGACTCCTCTTGGTGTACAGACCCTACGAACACTAGAGGATGATCCAGATTATGTTTGGGACTTTCATACAAGAGACATAATCATAGAAAAATCTATCAACTTAGACCATATTGCTAGGTTTGGTCTTGTTCCGATTCTCTCCGAGGTTGGATGGGAACGCATCTTGAGTTCGGGTGGAATGGCTTACCGGTCCATAGTGAAGGGCATGTATGCATCCATATGTGATGTTTCACTTGAGAATTTGACATTCTTAGTTAAATTTGTTAAAGAAACATTCACAATAATGCCGCATGTTATTTTTGCATTGATGGATATAGTTTGTGTGGATGATGGTATACCAATCCCCACATTGTCAGAGAAGATGTCGAACTTTGAAAAACAAACCATCACTCATAAATTATGTCGCTTCAATGTTGAATGGCGATCAAGTAATGCCCTTCACGCAAACCAAATGCTCCCAAAATACCGCGTATTATATAGGACTTTTACGTCTAACATATATCCTCGAGCTGGGAATAATATTGACTTACTCCCTTCATGCTTAGAGTATTTCACTCCGTTGTATAAGGTATTCATGTCTGTCTGCCTTCCTTAATCTGTTTCGTCAATATTCAGTTTCACTTGCATCCCAGGCAAGGTTCAATTCCCTTTGTTCATCTCATGACTTGCATTGCATTTCACTACATTGTTCAAATTTTGACATATGAGGCACTGGAATCCAAACTCCTAATTAACAACTCAAATTTGAATATGATGAACCTCACTCCTCTTCCTGGACAAAATGAAGACGAAGAGGAACCACAACTAGCTACGTAGACAACCATGGAGGATATTTTTAATGAGTTGGATGATTCAGATGATTCAGCTAATTCCGACTATCATCCCTGTAACGTCTCGAAAAAATCCGTACAAAGAACCGAGTACCACCTCAGGCAGAAATCACTAAGGACCAAATTCTTTAGAATTTAGGTGAAGTTTAATTAAGTACTAAACTAATTTAAATCAGAGAATTAGTTCGAACCACTTTTTATATGAACTGCAAGACCCAAAACCATTAGAGTCGCTAGTTCAACATTACCTAAAAACCTAGTAGCAATATTAAAACCCAGTTGCTCACGAGATCACATTGAAACTTTGTATCGGACCTGGACCGCGCGTCGAAAGTTCAATTACCACAAAACTATAAGGTAAAGACTACCATACTGGTCTTGACAACCATTGCGGGAATCAAATCCAAATAGTATCGAGAAACACACAACTTAATCCTGGAGCGAAGTGTGTGAGAAACGCAAATATCTTTAGAAAATGAACTCAAACTTAAGTAAATTGGGCCGTTCGCTTGTAGGCCAAATTTAAGGTTTCAGACTATCAGATTCTGAGCCAACTACACCCTTAGATTAGGGAAATTTCCCTACACCCATTGGTATACTTGTGGCCCTGATCGAGTGACGATGACCGTTGAACTGAAACAGGTCCTCCATGATCGATCCACTAATCCGATCAGACCGAAATCTTAACCTGGCATAGATCCATTGTCATGAAACTTTCTTCAGACCGTATGCGAGCAATGGACCTCCAGATAAGCTCTGTTAGCCCTAAACAGCTGCCTTTTGGCTATAACCTAAGTATACCATGGCCCTGGGGCCATTGACATCAACTTTGGGCCTATATAATGCCCTTAACCCACCCCTCTCTCATTCCAGACGATTTTCCCTAACCCTAGGAGAGAGAAGAGAGAAAAGAGGAGGAAAGAGTGAGGAGAAGAGAGTGAGATAGGGAGATCGTTGTTGGGATCCTTTCCCACGACTCCGCACGGCGAATCGCCACCCCACCGTCACTACACCGTCAATTCTGACTTCGATTTGGGTAAGAAATCCTAACCCTAATCTCATTTTAGAAATCCAAATAGAGAAAATGATGAAATAGTTAACCTATTTCATGATTTAGGTAGCCATTGTGCTGTAGACGGAAGCGTAGTGTACGAACTGAGTTCATAATGAGCAAACCGATGAAAGGTGCGGACTATAAACATTTAGGTTATAGTTTTCAAGGCTTTTAATGTTAGCGATGATTTATGTCTGACTTAATTGTTGCCATATGATCTTAGTTACGGCGTTTTCGATATATCATGTATGTGTAAACTAGGTTGTATATTAAAATGCATTCCATATATTTGTTGAAATGTTTGAATGAATAGGAAATTATGATTTATGCTTCCCAGGAATATTAATCTAGAATTCATGTTTGTTGTACATATGACAACTCCTTTGTGAAAGGATTTACCATAATATATGTTATAGCTAATTTATTACATGTATGTTGAAATGTGTAGTCTAAGCATTTGATAAAATTTCTAAATGAGAAATTGCCCGTTGAAATGTATTTTATGAGGGTGTTGAGATATGATTCTCAATTACCTTATTTATAATTACAGTTTCCTTCATGCAACCTATCTTGCTACTACGTGATTTATGGATGAAATGCCTATGTATGATAACATGTGAAATATGGTTGTTAAAATGCCCGAGTGAGAATTGTTTTTGAATTGGTTATTAAATATTGTTTTAACTATCACATATGAATGCCTATTGTATTTGAGTATGATTGGGACTAATACGTAGTTCAGGCAATCGGTAACAGTTTCTAATCAAGTGGCCAAACTAGTTTCGCCACAGTGGATACGTTCGATGAATCTGAGTCATACGGTGATTATCGACAGTGGTTAGGCTACGAGGAGTGTGTATGCACTCCATGTTGGTTAATTTAGTGTGCGCTCATACCAATCGAACTTATCAAGTAACCCGATTAGCCTAATGTGTGTTTACCATGTATGGACGCTACTGCTTGAATCTAAGGTACCACTTACCAACGTAAAGCCTATTTAACCTTGGTACCATGATCCGCTAAGACTCATGAGCTGGACATAGTGGTATAGTACACCGTGGTTAAGCTGCCAACCTACGCTGGGGTGACGAGCCTCCCCGCAGTGACCAGTGAGCAACCCAAACTCATGAGTTGAATACGATGATATGAGACACTGTATTCGAGTTATCGGCCTACGATTAGGTGACAAGCCTCTCGAAGTGATCTCGAGTATAAAATAAGCCTACGTGGATGGTGACGAGCCTCTCGTAGTGACCTCGAGTGTAAACTCGCGAACTTACCTATCCACTGCTTTCAAATTAGGGGTGATGTTGCCCTATAAATTGCTTATTGTATGTGATTAACCAAGATTGATGACCCTATATGGATCATTGTTTGGGTAAATAATATAAAGGGAGGTACCTTAGCTTCCTGAATCTGCTGTATGAATAAACCTAATTAAGAACTCAGCTAACACATACATACACTGCACTGCATGTGCTTTAGTGATGAAGGTACAGTAGGAGTAGCATGTGTGACCATGAGATGGTGTCGCTGAGGGAGTGTAGGCGAGGGCATGCATCATTACCACATATCATCTTTGCATTAACTAGAGTAGTTAGGAAAGGTTTGTTGTATTGCTTTATCATTACTGCTTGACTGAATTGATAGCATGTTAACCTTCGCCTTATAGTACCACTGAGTTGATCACTCACTCCCACTCTGGGATGGTGTTTTAAAACACCAACCATAATATGTTGTAGAGGCAGGTGGCGACGATGTGTATGCTGCTGATTGGGATTTCATAGACGAGGAGGAAGAATTCTCCTACGTTCAGCTATCAGGCGGGTCTATGTAGACCATGTACTGATCAATGGGATTACAAGGACTATAAGGATTAGTTGGACATTTACATTTTGTATTTTATAAATTTTGGAATAACACATGTATATATTCAGCCTGGTAACATACTCATAATCTGAGGATTGAGAAACACTTCTATACATTATATACCTATCTCAATCTTCCGCTTGCTTAAATTAATTATCTCTAGAGTATGATATGTTGTTTTAGTATATAATCCTACTCATGTTTAATGCACTAATATGAACAACATTTAAACATTATTATCTATGTTGCATAAGTGATGCATTGAAACTCAGGAGTTGAGCTTCTGCTTGACCCCCGATTTTCGGGGCGTTACAATCCCTCTCAGTTTGATGAGAGACTTTCTATACTGGAGGAGAAAGTGGAGTCTTTACTTGTATTGCAGGCTTCATTGGCCCAAACCCAAAAGTCTACTATGAAGTATATGAAAAAGTACTTCCATCGCATCAACCAGAGTTTTCAGCTAAATGATCCCTCGATGCCTGCTCCTTCTTCCTTTGGGTCGGATAAAGCTAGATTTTCTTTATTTTTCAGGCTTATGCTGGTTTTGCACTTAAAACTTATTTTATGTTTGTCTTGGTACTTTAGATGCTTTTACTAAAACTTGCCTTTTTATTGAAGATTTCATATGCTTACCTTTTTTTCATATGGTTGGAGATTTCCTATGGTTACCCTTATTATCTTACTACATGCTCCTATTCATCTTATTTCTTCTATTATTCCTTTGTCAAATTGTGACAAAAAGGGGAAGAGAGATGGTAGCAATATGCAATGCTATATAGTATGGGGGAGAGTAAATGAAAATGTAGGAGAGAATGTATGGAATGAATGCATGGATGTTATGTGTATGGAATGCTACATGTCTATTTCACAGGGGGAGTGCCAGTTGAGCATCATCAGTTGGTGAATTGAAGAGTACGAGTTACAAAGACTTTCAACATTTATAAAGATGTGTATGATTGCATATTTGTAATATTAAGTGTTTTCACTACCAGAAAACTGGGCAAAGGCTATGGATAAAATCCGTAGCTAAAGACCTATGGCTACGGTTTTAGTCCGTAGCACGACCATAGTCGTAGGTGCCATAACAATAGGTACAAAACCTATGACTACAGATTTGATCCGTAGCCATAGATTATAATAGCTACAGATATAATCCATAGAAACTATTTCTGTAGCAAAAAGTACGTACAGCTACAGATAGTATTTGTAGCTAAAAGTAGTGCTGGATCCGTAGCAATATGCCGAATTTAATAACAGCTACGGTTGTTAGATTACCAGTTACAGTCAATATCCATAGCTATTTCCTATATTTAAAAATATATATATAATCATTCATTCATTCAATCACCACTTGCATAATCATTCATTCATTCAAATTACATTCATTCATTCAATTACAATCACTCATTCATTCAATAATGAATTAATTACAATCCTTCATGCAATCAGCTTGTAACATTGTGCATTGTGATCAGATAGACGCCTGCGGCAGCTTCACTTTTTCTCATCAAACTTTGCCAATTCATGGAACCTACAATGTAGTCAAATAACTACAATATCAACATCCTAGAAACAAATTAAAACAATTGCTAGAAACCGGTCAGAGAGGTTGAAACCAGTGTTTTAAAACTCTGACCCTAATAAAGAATTTGAAGACCATAAAGAAAATTCAAGATCTAAGATTCTATCTTTACAAAGTTAAATTCAAGTGAAGAAAGATACCTCACAATTTTCTTGCCTTGAAATGCCTCCACGAAAGAAGAAGAAACAACCGAATTGAAAGCACCATATTGGTAAGGTTGTGCAAAGATGGCCCATAGCGATGCCGTTGCTCCTACAACTAAGGAAATCCTAATTTCACGCTTCCGTCTATTCTAAACCAAATAAACAGAATTATGCTGATCATTTCACAACTTTTCACCAGAAGTCGACAAAACTCAGGTGAGTCTCACCATTGCAAGAGTGTAAAACCTGCCTAAAACCTGTAAATTCACGTGATGGGATCCACCTGATTTTCATAATATTGTGATTTTTGGAGAGTACCTTCATCTTGGTGAGAAGAATCATATGAATAGATTGGGTGGGCCCATTTACAACTAACGCTATGCATTCCATCTCTACTCTTCCTTATGGAATGGCCTACTGGAGTTTTGGACTGACCCAATATTTGGTTTCTGAATAGATGAGGCAGCACAGTGCACACCTGACGGACAGCATGGAGGACATATGTACACTTTCTTTGGCAGTGGTGCCGAGTTCTGTTGTTCAGTATTTTACATTAAACACTGTACACCTTTACTATTGTCAAAAACTATTAAACGGAGAAACAAAAAAGTTGAAAGTAATGCAACTAGTTAAATGATTGCCTATATGCAATGGTCAATTTAGAGTTCCTGAACATATTGTCCTACAGATTACAATATACAGCTAACTCTAGTGGGAGTAAGAAACAGAACCAGAATCCTTTATATTCTTACAAGGACCCATCTACAAACCATATTTCTGTTTCTTTTCAAGTAAAGCACAAAGCTATTACGAGGAGTACACATCATCAAAAGATCAAAGGAATTTTGTTTTGAAAATTCAGAAACCCCTTTCCACATTGAGTGGACTGAAGGAGGTACATCAAAATAGCACCAGACTAGAAAATGAACAAATCCATCAATCAAACCATCTAAAATGATAAGGAAACATATATATAGAAACCCTAAAAATCAGCATCTTAGGAATGGAAGAGAGTGGCGGGAGTCATGATGAGAGAGAATCAACTAAAATGGTTCTCAGATCCATACCATCCTGCCTTTCTCCCATTTCCATGACAAGCACCAATAGGGACTAAATCAAGAGTGTCATTCAAACCATCCAAATAATCCCATTTCACCTAAATGGGAAATCTTGTATTAGAATTTAAGAGATTACCATTGCAAATAACACCATTATTTAGTTTCTAAAGATTCTTGAATCTGGTATCAAACTAAAATACCTTTAACCATGTTTCTATGCGCTTTGATGCCATGTACCCAACATCAATATATAGAGATTTTACCACGATTCCTTCGCATGATGAATTAAATGCATCTTCAAGAAATGGGTTCATCTTAGTCAATGTGCCTTGATCAACCATGTACCTTAATTCAGTTTCAACTTCTTATCTCCAGGTTCTGCTCTCCAATACACCCTGCCAAAAAGAAAAAAGAAAAAAAAGATATAGAGAAGCCATTCAATTGCATGAACCATATAATCAAGAAAGTAAATATCTAATACTAGAATCAAAACCTAATACTATCAGACAATCAACTACATCATCTTCAAAAAGTAAACAACAAAGAAAAGACTAATATCTACAACAACCTTGAATCGAATAGAGAAAGCATGCATAGAAAGGAAAAAGAGGACAATTTATTAGTGATTTTGTGCAATAAGAGTTAACAATGTCATTCCAGACCAGGCAGAAACAAAAGAAAAATATAGAAAATCAGCAGCCTCTGCAGCAAAAACATTTAAAGATATCATGACTCATTCTCACCCTAAAGACTAATAAACAAGTAAACACCAATGAAATTGAAGACCACAAGATTGATTCCATGGGCTCCAAACTGCAAACTGATTGTTGAGAATTAAGCATTAATATTTCTAATTATAGGTAATATCTAGAAATCACTCCTGCTGATTGTATTTTTGGTCTGGGTGTTGAAGATCTAGGCCTGGAAAGACCCGAACCATCATGCGACCCACACCATAGACTGCAGGTAGCACTTAAAAATGGAACGTGTTCCACTCAAGAAGGACACCTGATTTCACTCATCATGCAACCCACACCAAATAGAAGTCAAGCAAAAGTTGATTGCAGCAACTCTAGCAGCAGTGACAGCCCGATTCATTGCCATAACCGCCATGTTTACTCACTCATCTACATGAGGAAGCCGAATAGCATTCTCTGCTACTTTTCTAGATGACTGTTGGGATGATATGGAAAGATGAAGTGTCAAGGTCTTGGAAAGATGGAGAATGCCTACACACATACATAATACTATCTGAGTCATGTATCCATTGAGACCCGTGTAGACAGTTCTGTTGACAGGCTGATTGAATATCATGTAGGCCACACATGCACACAAACAAATAAAAGTTCTAGAAAAATTGCTAATATTTTTAGCTCATCCATTGTTTTCGTTCATGTGTGGCACATCTCCAAACACATCTTAAATGAAACTAATCTGGAATGCAACTTATACAAAAGCCATGCCATAACATAATTGCAACCAAACAAGCTTTATATCTACAACTAAAGAAAGCTCTTTAAGTTGATTGACTAACGAGTAAATACTTGGAAATGGTTACCTCTTTGGACAAATCAATCCTTTTCTGTAGTTTGGATAGGCAAAACTACTACATATTTCATCTTAGCAACTTCTTAATGATCTATATATGGTTATTTCTTAGCTCTGAAACATATCAATGAGAAAGGAACTGCAACTTATATAATGAATGATGTACAACCACCAACTTTTGGACTAAAATACATCATGTAATGACCCAGTTGATCAACAATGCCAATCACCTTGCATGTTTGGCACATGTGAGAAGGTGATGGCACTTCATAAAACTTATTTGAATTAAGCATTTAAAAATGTTTACTTGGAGAACTTGCTGAGTCAACTCAATTTAAAGATGGTAATTCATTTTCTACTAGACACCTAAAAGCTTGATTAAAGTTCAACGAGATCTTCAAATTTTATTAGGACCAACAAAAGAAGAAGAAAACATGTTGTGGAGTAAGATTTTTTTAAATTGATACAGTACTTGTTGAAAGAACTTACTTTGAATAAGCAGAACCTAAAATAGAAAAATAAAAAAAATGTATTGATTCATGGGAAGATGAAGCTGCAACAACCTTGAACTAAATGGATTGTAATTCAGTTCTATACTCTGGTAGAGAACACACCACAGAGTCTTTGATAGAGCCATCTTCATCTATCACTTGCTGCACAAATTTAACTGAAGGTCGATTTATGACCAGTTGCATTACATACATATGTTCAGAGAAACACCGACATGCAATATATGAACGATAAGACAACAACATGTTATAGCTTTCTAAGTTAAGAAATGGCCCTCATGTTAATGGAAAGCATCAATTCCCTAAAATCTAAAATAATAATAAATAAATAAATAAATCCAGAGACACCCATCTCTCCAAATCCAACAAAACACACATTCATAAAAGGAGAAGAAAAATCTAGAAAAAAATATATATCAGAAGAATCAGAAGGGAAAGCCCAATCAAATGAACAGATCTAGGGAAGTTTATTCAATTGAGAATCCAAAGCTAACCATCTCAACAAAATTCAAGAAAAAAAAAAAACAAAAATGAATGAAATACCAACAACTAATCAAATCACATAAGCAAATCTGAAGAGAAATATCACAAAATGGATCTAAGATTGAAGAAATGAAGAGAGATAGTAATCAGAATCGATGAAATCTCATACCTTGTGAAAATTTCAAGGCTCTTTCTAGAAAAATACATAGAAATCCCATGGGATTCGATTAGAGGTTGTTGAAATTGGATAAGCGTAATGCTTGTCTCTGCTTCTCTATGTACAAAAATAAGGTCGTTAATAGGGCATCAGAAAACCTGAAATGAGAAGAGAAAAAGAAATTGATTAGGGCATCAAAAAACCTAAAATGAGAAGAGAAAAAGAAAAAATCAAAGAAAAAAAATTAAAGATAGATGGACGTAATAGGAAGCAAGGGTTGTTACTGGTATTGGAGAGAAAGGGAGAGGCGGGAGAGAGATTGAGAGGCAGGAAGAGGCTGAGAGAGATTGAGATGGAGGAAAAGGCGTGAGAAAGAGATTGAGAGGGAGGAAGAGGCGTGAGAGAGAGGGCATTCGAAGGTTAGGGTTTCTCTGATTTGGGCGTGGGGGGCTATTTTTTTGGGTGCGGGCATCTCTCTTTTGTGCACGAGATGAAGTTGGAGACGGACGGTGCTAGCAGGCACTCCGTGTGGCCCATCATGATGTATGTGGTTTATCCATGCCATCCATGCATTTTACGAGTTATTTTTAGGGCATAATACCAAAAATAAGGTAGATCAAAAGCCCAAGTGGACCACACCACAAATCAACGACAGGCACTTAATGTACATTGTTTCCTACGATGTGGTCCACTTGAGCCTTCGATTTGCCTCATTTTTTAGGTTTATGTCAGTAATGAGGTTTCAAAATGGATGGACGGCTTAGATAAATTGGGCTTCACAGGTCTATCTAGCTCTAAAGGTGGGGTAGAAGCTTTCAGCTACGGATTAAAACCGTAGTATTGTAGCTACGGTTTAAATCCGTAGCAAAAGATCCTTATAGTTCGTAGCCTTTGCCCATTTTTTTTTGTATTGTTTGTCACAAAATTGACAAAGGGGAAGATTGTAAGTGCTAGGATATTGAGCACACTTAGGTTGTCAAATTCCTAAGACAAAACTACCTTAAAGTAGATCTTCAAAGATCGGTCTATGTTCAAAAGAAGATCAAGCTCAAGATCAGTTTTTATTCAAGAGAAGATCAAGCTCAAGATCAGTCTATGTTCAAGAAAAGATCAAGCTAAAAAAAGTCTGATATTCAAGATGAAGTCCGAGAACAAGATCGAGCTCAAATTCAATATGAAGTCTGAGACTAAGTTCAAGCCAAAGAGAATCAGATATTTAATATATCCCAAGTGGTATAAAACCCTAGAAAGACCTTAGGACTAGGTGCATTCAAAATTATTTAATTACAAGTTTTTTTCACTCGTTTTTGCCTGGAATTCGACAAGCCTAAGCTTGCTTAGCCAGCCTAACTTCAAGCACGAACCAAATAACAACTTTTTTAAAAAAATTTGGCTAGCCCGAACTTGAAATTCAGCCAACCTGAGAAAGTTGAAGTCAAATTCTAGCAGCTTTGACTTTTGAAATTTGGGGGAATTCGGCCAGCCGAAGGTCAAATTCGGCTAGCCGAATTGTGCTATTTGGCCAGTTGAATTTTCGATAATTCTTACCCTACGCAATCCGAATTCCATTGAACTTAGGCTAGTCGAAGCCTATCTCAAGCTAACCGAAGTTCTAACTTCTTTGCCTATAAATTGAGTTATTCTCTCATTTCGAATTACACAAGTTAATTATCAAAATTCTTCTGCAACAGAGAGAGAAGCTCAAGTTATTAGCAAGCTATTGGACAGTACTTATAATTTATTTAAATAGTTTTTTCAATTCCTTTTAGTCTCAGATCTTTCAAGGTTAAATCTAAGAGAGTAAATTATACTCTTATTTGAAATCTAAGAGAATTGAATTATGTAGCTTTTTGGTTTAACGTAATTAAAATCAATAGAACCCTAGATCTTTTCTATCTGATTAAACACGGAACCATCTACATTCAAGCAAGAGGTCCTTCTGCTCCATCTTCTATGGTGAAGATAAGTATACCTTCTAAAACTCTTTTTAGATTTTTCTAAGATCTCCTGTGAAAATATCAGTTAAGGTTTTCTTTGAGATAGCCTGGTAAATCTCAGTTTAGGTTTTTATTATGATAGCGTGTGAAAATCATAAGGAATTGTATCAGGTTATTAAGGTGACCATGTGAAAACCTTTTCATAGTAAAAGCCAAAATTATAAGGGTAGTAATTTTGGGAGTGGAGTAGGTGTAGCTGTTTTTAAAGCACCAAACCACTATAATGCTTTGTGCCATGTGGTGAATGCCTTATTTTATTTTTTTTATGGATTGGATGTATTTAATTTTAGTCGTGTGGCGAATGTTATAATTCTTTAATTTACTCCTGTAAGTTTGAAGTTTTGATTTTAAAGATATTCGTGAAATAAGGTTGTCCTACGAATTATTTAGAATAGAAGTTTCAATACTCAAGCAATTGAGATCTTTGTACCCCCCTCTAGGACATCGTAAGCTCTCCTTTTCACAAAGTACATGAGTAAAAGGTAGTTAAAAGGTTAGGATTGGAGATTGCCACATGGCATCATCTCATATGTTGGATGAGGTGATAAAAGGATAATTTTGGGTAAGGAGACGGGCATCGGAGTAAATACACCTCAACCGAACACTTAAGGTCTGGAAAAGGGAGATCACGCATGCTCGAGGGACGCTACCCCAAAGATGAGAAGTGTCATGTGATGGGCGGCAAGTTGCCTGCCACTGATACCTACTTAGAGTCCCTGCTTTCGCAGGAAGCCTCCCTCACTCGTGTGAAGGATCTGCTAGGAAGGTTTGCATTAAGGTTTTACATGATACTCCAATTGGGCTTACTTTTGGGCTTTGGTTTAGTCTTAGTTCTAGGCTTAACTTGGTGAGCTGATTGGATTGTTAGACTGAGTAGGTTGACAGGATGAGTTGACTCAGCGAGTTGAGTAGGTGAGTTGACTCGTCAAGCTAACTCAAGGTTATAGGGTTTTAGGTTCCCAGGGTTGAGGATTAGGTTGACTGAGTTAAGTTTATGGTTTGGGATTGGGGTTTTAGTTGACCATCCACTGGTTTAAACTCCATCAGCCTATTAGCCTGGGGTGGGCTGTCTACTAATGGGTACTAACACACCCTCCTCCCTTTCACAAAATATCATCACTGATACCCTAAAAAACACATAAACGCCACTATTATCCTAACTTAAAGCTATGTTTGGCCATCATACGTTCTAGGTCAGAGAGTGTGGACAAAAACTTTTTTTAAAGCACTTAAAAGTTCATCATAATGGAGGGGAATGACATCGAAAGCTCACTGGAGAGGGTCCTACAGATGTAGCAATGGATCTAATGACCAAATGGTCCCCTCCCGTGAAAAAAATGAAGAAGAAAGAGAAAGAAAATGTTAAATGGACTTCTCATGCTAGGGACTTACCTATTAAACCCATCCCACATCTTGTGTCAGGCCCACTAGATCATCTTGTACTAGATCCAAATCATCCACATGAAATCAGCTTTAATTTCATGCAATCTTCCTAAGTTTGAGGGAAAAACTTATCACGGATGGACCACATCAAAAGAAACAGTTCGGAAGTAACTCATAATGTTAATGTAGTTGTGGGCCACAAACAACTCCATAAGAAATTTTTAAATGATCCTAATATGGATTCACAACTTTCTGAATAAAGTGAATGGTTGAGATTGGCTGAGGGATGGCCCCAATCGTTGATTTAGTGGGCCCACACCGCCATCCTCAAAAGACCCTCTCGACTTCTGTGAAAAGCTACTGCCGTATAAAGGGACAACTGACAGAGAGGCTTTTTCGTCTTCCAAAAATGCAAAAAAAAAAAAAAAAAAAAAAAAAGAAGGCCTAAAAGAACAAATAAATAATGGCATCAGACGCTAAGATCAGTGCATTTATTATGTGATAATTAGGAGTTATTTTAATTAATTTTCTCATATGGTGAGACCCCCATCCACTGAGGTAGGTGGCACCCCTCATGGTGGGCTTATAGTGATGCATGTGTCTTAAATCTGCACCGTCCAACCATTTGGAAAGCTCATTTTAGGGCATGGTAGAAAAAACGAAAAAGTTCCAAACCTAAATGGACTATAGTATAGGAAACATGGTGATTGACCGTTAAAACTTATTGTGCACCACACAAGCTTTGGATCGAGATGATATCTGTGCGATCCCTTCTTCTAGGTGTTTGTGATCTTATAAGAAGTTGTATTGAAAATAAACATTCCGGTGGAATCCATGAAGTTTTTAATGGTGGGGATTCAGTCACCACTATTACACTGGTGTCGTCCACCTAAGATTTGAGTTAACTCCTTTTTTGGAATTATGGCTTAAATTGAACTTTCAAAATGGTTGGACGGTGTGGATTTAAGGCACATAAATCACTGTGAGCCTCAGAGTCAGGGGGCCCACCCACATGGGTAGATCGGGATATCACATAATCCTCTCTCGCATGCACGTGTACAAGTCAGCTACATGTCAGCTATTGCACACTCCACCTCATGGAAGCGGATTACGTCCCGGAGGCGGATTGCCTACTGATGCTCCCAGTAGGAGGTGGCTACTGGACAGTGCTGTGTAAGCCCCACCACGATGTACATGCTTTATCCACTACGCCTATCTATCTTTAGAGATTATTTTAAGGCACGAGGCCAAAAAAATGAGACATGTACAAATCTCTAGTGTACCACATCACACCATCTATTTTAAAATATCATTTTCAGGCATGAGGCCAAAAAATGAGACAGGTACAAATCTCAAGTGGACCATCTCACAAACAATTGTGATTGAACGCACACCATTAAAAACTTCCTAAGCCCAATGTTTTTTTATTTTTTTTATTTTTAATTTCACATCCAAGCTATTGATTAGGACACAAAAACCTGGATGAAACGAAATTTTAATGGTAAGGGTTCGATCACCATTGTTTCATGTAGTATGGTCCAGATGAGATTTGGATCTATTTCTTCTTTGACCTCGTGACCTAAAATAATATGAATAAAAGTGATGGATGGCGCTGATAAAAAAATACATCATGGTGGAGCTACTGGATAGTCACAGCATCAGTAGGCAATCCGTGTCCTTGCGGACTCTGTGGGCCCCACCGTGATGTATTGATTTTTATCCATGTTATAGGTACATTTTTCAAATTATTTTAGGGAACGAGCCTAAAAATAGACAAATTCAAGCTTCTGCCCGTTACAAACTTTTTGAGAGCTGCTTAAGTAGTTGTGTTTTTCATTTATCTAAGAACTTATTAATAGGTTGGATGATAAATAAACATCATGGTAGCTCTATAATGATTTCAATGGTGGGCGTTATTGTTCCCACTGGTTTTTATGGTATGATCCACTTCACTTTTAGATCTGCCTCATTTATTATATAACAGCTTAAAATGATCTGGAAAGATGGTTGGACGGAGTGGATGAAACCATACATCACAGTGAACCCCACAGATCCCCTGCCTGGACGGATTATTGTCCAGGCGTTGCCGGACGCAATGGGCTTCCCCACCACATATGGAATACATGTATAACATCTGAGACACCGACTAATTAGGTGGACTCCTCATATATATGTTACTGCCAAAAGATTAATGTGGTCCATTCAGTAGGTGACGGGTGAGCTATGATATTGCAAACTGATGTAGAGCGGGTCGCAGACACTTTCATGGCAAAGATGGACCAGAGAAGGCCCGATCGAAATTGGAAATGATTAGGACCGTACAACCTTAAAACAATCGAATCTCACAAACTAGAATAAATTTTTGGACATATCATGTATGATTTTGGGGTATGAGAAGCTACTTTAGCTAACCAACCCTGTATGCCAGGTTGCCCACTCTTGATTTGTGAGATTCCATCAGATCTATGGTTAAAAGTCCATTTTATTTTTATCTTTACTGTAAAATGTAAGTTTTAGCTGTCATATAACTTCTAATTCCTTGAGTTGTAAGAGTCGTGCTCAACATGAAAAGGACTTAGAAAAGTTAGGAAAACAACATGGTTAGGCTAAATTGGGCACTTACTATTTTCGACAAAAACAATGATGTCTAGTAGGAATGGTGACAGTTTATAAATAGCAAGTTCACTATTTATAGTAAGTCATGTTTTTAGAGAGTTTGAGTCGAAAACTCCATACTAAGTTTGAGCTTATTATTTAAAGGATTATAATTTTGTTTTTATTCATCAATTAATTTATTTTGAATTTATTAGAAATTATTTCTAATTTATCCCTTGTAAATTCGAGAAAGCTCTGTGAGGAGTCTAGAGAGCTTTGTGGATTCAGAGTAGTTATCCCTTGAGGAAGGCGGTGATCGACTTCATCACGTCCTTCCCTGAGTCAGTTGGTATTAGAGGGAGACTTTCTCCTTGGATTTATAGCTTCTAGCGACAAGTCGGGCAATATTCCCATGGATGGTACTCCAGAAAATTTATCTTTAACAATGACAGCTTTCGACGTGATGTAGCAAGAGAATCGACAAGTCATGTAGCGGCTACAACTGCCATTGAATGCATGAAGAATGCCATAGGGCAGTTCCGTGTTCATGGTAGTGATCCGCCCCGATAGGCGTTGGATCGTAATTGCACAAATCACAAATCGATGCCAGCAGTGTACCATAGGATCAATCCTAAGGAGGAGGGATCCATCGTCAAGGAAGTCGAAGACATGATCCTCCAATATGCTGGACAAGGCGACGATCGAGCAGATCAAGAATTCAAGATACGAGTCAATCTTTTTAGCTTCAATGGCCAACTTCACAATGAGGATTTCCTCGATTGGCTTTCTAAGGTTGAATGATTCTTCAACTATATGAAAATTCTTGAAGCGAAGAAGGTTAAGCTTGTTACCTACAAGTTAAAGAGTGAAGATTCAGCTTGGTGGGATTAACTTTAGCTTGCACGGACGAGACATATGAAAGCACCAATCCGCACATGGTAGTTGATGAAACAGTTGCTGTGCACGCGATTCCTCCCTAGTGACTAGGATCGGGTATTGTTCCAACAATACTAAAATTGTCGCCAGGGTAGTCAGTCAATGAGAGATTATGTAGAAGAATTCTACCACTAGGCGGCACAGAATGATTTAGTCAAAATTAAACTACAATAAGTTGTCCGATTCAATGGTAGGTTGCGTGTTGCGATCCAGGATTAGGTTCAGATGTAACCCATGTGGAAGATGAATGACGCAATCAAGTTGGCTACCCAAGTAGAAGTTTAGCTTGAAGGCTCCTAATACACGGACTTATCCTATCACTAGGGTCGTCGTGGCAGGACCTTCCTACGGAGCTTCACAAGTCAAAGGGAAAGAACCTGTATGGGGTGCACTCAACCTCCTACACCTGCAAACCAAGAAGTTAGCAAGTTAGGCCTCAAAGGGGTGTAACCAGTGCTACTGGTCTGAGCAAGATCTCGAACCCCTATGATCGGCCAAGACCTGACCATTGCTATCATTATGGCCAACCGGATCACATATCAAACACTTGCCCTAATGATAATTTGATAACCTCTCCATCAATGATGTCAGTACTGAAAATGTTGATGAAGATGTAGATATTGATGGATTAGAGCATACTGCAGAGGATGAAGCAGATGAGACAGATTGGGCTCCTTAGGACTATGGCGATTATCATGTGGTAACTATAATATGCACCAATGAAGGAGGTATAACCACAACAATATAACATCTCCCGAATTAGGTGTACGGTAAATTGAAAAGTTTGTGATGCGATCATCCACAGTATGATCAATGAGAACATCATCTCTAAGGTCATGGTGGAGAAATTGCAACTGAAATCAGAGAGGCATCCCTCATATACAATCGGCTGGATTAAGAAAGTCAGTGAGACGAAGGTAACTGAATAATGCACAATATCTTTTTCAATTAGCAAATATTATAAGGACTAAGTAGTATGTGACGTTGTTGGTATGAAGACTTGTCACATTCTACTTGGTTGACCATGGCAATCCGATCGTGACGCGACTCATAAAGGATGAGATCATTTGTACATTTTCGTTAAGGATGACTGGAAAACATATTAGCTACTATGGATCCAGAAGAGCCACCAAAACTTTTAAAGTGGAGGGTTGTCTTCTCTTAACCATATGTGACTTAATAGAGGGATCTAAAGAGACGGGACAATCCTATGCATTAATTATAAAAGGGAAGGAATTCGATCCCAGTATCATTTATGAGAAACCAAAACCCTTGCTAAATGAATTCAAAGAAATTTGGCCCAACAACCTTCATGATGGATTGCCTCCCATTCGAGATATTCAGTACCATATTGACCTTGTCCCTAGGTTCAGCTTACCCAATCGTCCTCACATCAGATGAGTCCGAAGGAGTGTGATATTCTGCAAGGACAAGTGGAAGAATTGATCCGTAAGGGACTAATCCGAGAAAGCATGAGCCCATGTGCCATACAGGCCCTATTAACTGCTAAGAAAGATGAAAGTTGGCGTATGTGTGTCGACAGCTGAGCAATTAACAAGATTACCATAAAATATAGATTTTCCATACCACGGCTAGATGATATATTGGATATACTTGAGGGTGCAAAATTATTTTCTAAATTAGATTTAAGGAGCAGCTACCATCAGGTTCGATATGGTCAGGTGATGAGTGGAAGACATCTTTTAAGACCAATGAAGGGTTGTGTGAATGGTTGGTCATGTCCTTCTGTCTTTTGAACGCGCCTAGTACGTTCATGAGGTTGATGAACTAAGTTCGAAAGCCATTCATTGGGCGATTTGTAGTGGTCTAGTTCGATGATATTTTGATATACAATCAACATGAAGTAGGCCATATAGAACACCTCAAACAAGTCTTTTAAAGGCTCATTAAAAACAACTTGTATCTCAATTTTTTAAACAAAATACAATTTCTTGACTGATAGCCTGCTATGTTTGGGCTTTGTCATAATGTCTACGGGCATCCGAGTGGATGACAAAAAAGTGAGAGCCATCAGAGAATGGCTAGTTCCAACAAACATTCCTGAGGTATGGAGTTTTCACGGATTGGTGACATTCTATCATTGGTTCGTGAAGAATTTTAACACCATTATGTCACCAATTATAGATTGTATGAAGAAATGACCATTTCGGTGGACTGACGAAGATGATAGGAGCTTTAAGGAAATCAAACACAAATTATCTACAACCCTTGTTCTTGTACTTCCTACCTTGATAAATTGTTTGAAGTTGAATGTGATGTTTCATATGTCAGAAATGGGAGATATTTGTAACAAGAAGGCGGGCCAGTAGCCTTCTACATTGAAAAGCTTAGTGATGCACATAAAAAGTGGTTGACGTATGAGCTCAAATTCTATGTAGTGGTCTAGGCACTAAGCCATTCACAACAATACTTAATTCAGATGGAGTTCATTCTCTACATAGATCATCAAGCTCTCAAATTTATTAATAGCCAAGTTAACATGAATCATGTGCATTCTAGGTGGATTTAATTCTTGTAAGAATTTACGTTTGTGCGTGTAAGTGCTAAATTGTTTTAACACACTTTCATTATCAAATTTCGTGTAGCCAAAACAACGTGACAATAGATCCTAGGGCAACCTGTGTGTACTTTGATGTTTGAAAACCTAGGAACACTTAGTTATCCCAATACGTAAAACACATGAGTATAAATGTAGAACTCTCATCCTTTGATTATTATTCTTACTTGTTTGATGTTCAATTAAGGTATTCTTTATTATTGTGCCCTGTTAGATGCTATGAATTAATTGTGATTATACGACGATTTTTGGGATTCAGTTGTTTATTTGTTTAACACAATTGAATATGACCTTAGTTAGAAATTTCGAAGATGAAATTTTTTGTAAGGTGGGTAAAATGTAGGATCCCGGTCTTTTGCAACATCGCTCATATGCACACGTGTTTCAACTTGCACCATTGATAGACCATACACTGCACCCTAGTGCACTTAGAAAATTCACCTAAGTGATTTGTTCTAGATGATCTTTATACCTCTATCATGTGGATTGTGTCGTCGTTGCAATCGCAATAGTGAAAACTGCGCATCAATCCAATGCTCCGTTAGTTAGATATGACCTATCGAATCCACGGCCCGAATTACGTATCCTATAATACAAGCAACCTTTATTATATTAGGCCCATTTGACTTAAGCCCATGTGGGCCTAAAGCCTACTTTTAGAACATGAAAATTACCAACAAAGAGGACAATTGCTACATGACAAAATAAGAAGCTAGCACATATAAGACCAGCACAATAAGACAAAATTGGATTCTATCCCAAAACTCATCATTAGCTCTCTCCCCATGCCATAGAAACTAATCACGACTCATGTCCACCTCATCCTATATATGCATCCAATGCATGTCTTGATTTATACCACATCACTTCAAACAACCAATTAAAACACTCCACTTCATCATCAACCATGCATCACCTACAACCATAACCCTTATCCATCCATTAGCCAATGTATGTATAGATTTCTTCCACCTTGGCCAATGCATGCTTAGCACCATCCACTTCATCCATCCACTACCGATACTGTACATCACCTTCCACCTCACTTTTAGCACCAATAAGATCTCATAAACTTGCCACATCATCTTGCCACCTCAACCCTCAATTCTCTATATAAGAGTAGGAGCTCTCTTGCACTTATTCTTTTCCTATACTTAGAAAAATTCTGAGATTTTTAGAGAGAGTGAGAGAGTGGGGCCAAGGTGTGACCCATCATTAAACCTAGAGGGAGTGGACCACACATCATCATCCAACCATCCATCCATTGAGGTGAGTTTACACCCCTCCTCCCATCCTCCTCATCCTCCTCTTTCTTCCTCTTTTTATTTTCTTGATATGTGTGGGCCCCACTGGTGTGGAGTTCTTATGTGCATATATTTATGGCTATGGTGGTCAGCAAAGTGGCACATGTCAGTATGGTCCACCATGATGAACATCATATCCACAACCTTCACATGTAATCCTTTTATAAAAAAAAAAGGACAGCAAGTTCTAAAAATCATATAAAATTGAACATATTAAGATCAGAGTTGAAACTTGGGAATAATATGAAACACAATATGAACTAACTCTGAACCAACTTTGGTAGACATCCATTGGTCCAATCATCCGTAACATCAAGTTTAGTTGGATGTTGTCCAATAGCACATACAGGATTCCGATTTGCCAATAACAGACCCATTTTAATTCCTTTAGTGAATGTATTAAAAATTTACATTCCATTGGATTCATAGAAAATCGAAGTAGCTTTCCAATAGTATATAATAAGCCTCAATTGTAGAAAATCAAACTAGCTTTCCAACGGTATATAATAAGCCTCAACCGTAGAAAATCGAACTGGCTTTCCAACGGTATAACAGCAACTGTTTCATCAATGGTCAAATGCATTTAATATTTGTTCTTAACTTACTTGAGATAGTAAACAATCATATGTATGGTCCTTATGATCATATTCTTTCATGATAAAATTTAGAAAATTTTGAACCGATAGATACTTCTATAAGGATAAATCTTAAATTGTTTTGTATGTTCCAGATGGATTCAAGACTCTGTATGGTTGGAAACCTATACACAACCTAAATGATGTATTACTAAACCATCCATTGGATTGGATTTTCAAATAGAGAATATGATGATAGAGATTTGATCAATATATTTCGTGTGCTACTAGATGTGTATGTTGGATATATGTTGTACATAACATTCATCCTCTTATTGACCCACTTGGGTGTGGGATCACTTGTGATTTATGCATTTTATTAGTTCATCCAATCTGGAAACCCATGTATATTTTTGTGTGTCTCTTATCTATGGTTTGCTAGCATGTGGGCTCCACTTGCCATTGGATCTATTTCATTTCCTTTGCACTTTCTGTTCGCTGAAATTATCTAAGTACTTGACTATATTGCATGTAGGCCTCTTTGACACTTTGTAGTGAGCCCCACACTCTGTAGTTAAGGGTCCTACTTTGGGGGATGTTTAATCCTTATATAAGTGAGCTGGGATGTCTCACCTTTTTGTTAGGAATGACTGCCTAAGTGTTTGGAAATTGGGCCCTAAGTTGTAACAGACCCCATTGCTGAAAACTGTCTGATATTTGTGTTTCGTACCAACTTTGGGCCTCTGTAGTAGACCACACGCTGGAGATATGAGTAGGCCACCACTTGGAACCTTTAACCTATACCAATGAGTAGATAAATAATATTTTACCCGGGCTAAATCAGACCCCACATGATCAGAGAGTGGATCCCAAAATGTGGTCCGGCATGGTTGTGCATAAAATTAAAGTACCTATGTTTGGCCTTATACCAAATATTACGTGTGCACAATTAGTTGGTCCCAGCTTATAGTTTTTTAACTACATATGTAGTACAACCAAGGGCCCTTGATGGGACATTAAAAGATGGTCCCCTATGATCATGGGACGTACTCAAGATCGGGGCAAAACTAATTCTTCACTATATTTCCTGCACAATTTCTCCTAGTACCCATGTTTAGGCCATCACTGTAAATTGTACTCACCAAACCATTGAGGATCGCCTTATACCTTTTGAATCCCATACATAGAGCTACTAGTTAGATCCTTCCTTTCACTAGATGTAGGTCTCACATGATCATAATTCTGAATTGAAGATGGTCAGAAACCAACATTGCACATAAATCTGTTTGATGTAAAATTTATGTGGGGCCACGTCAGTTGGGTCCACCACCTTCCCAAAGCATTTAATGCAGTATCTAAACTCTAAAAAAATAACTCTTAGATATTGTTGGGCTTAAAAACCTTAAGTGGGCTATCTAGTATGGGCTATCTTGTATGGGCCTTACTTTTCATGTAATGAGGTCCACTTAACATGTTTTGTAAATGGGTGTTATATAACTTGTAAAATATTTAGTGGACAGATCTTGTTGTCCAAATGTTCTCTTAAGACATAAGTGGCCTTGGGCCCATCTAAATGATGCAATCCTAAGGCCCAAGCGGGCCCAACACTAAGAGAAATCGTTAGGGAATAAAAGCCCACAATGGTAGCCTTCCTTGAGCTCGTTGGGTAGGCCCATTGCCCACTGGGTAGCGCGCCTTGTACACTACCTCTAGTCAAGTAGACCACACTTAGAGAAACCTATTTTACAATGCATAAACTGGATAATTGTATTTTTCTTGGTTTGTTGTGTATGTGACTAGTGGACCCAATATGATATATGACATGAAAGATGTTAGCATGTTATCCTTTATGTTTGAGATTGTGCATTATGCATGAAGTCCACTTAGTTGTGGAACTAAATCCACACCATTGAAAGCATTGTGGTTGGACATTTATGCCCTTGGGTTGACCTATTGATTCACCAAGCGGGACTCACACTTGACCTATACGACCCCATGCCTTGCATGTAGTTCAAGTCTAGTGCAGAAGTCACACTAGGTAGGATGCACCTAGTGATGGGTGAGATAAAAATACATGTATGGTAACATGATAATGATGTTTGTGAGTTGTTGGTTGAGATAATAGATATGATTTAATGGATGGTGAATTAGAGCATATGCATTGATGATGGATGAGTAATTATTTATAATACTTATGACATTTCTTATGTTAATCATGAAGTGAAAATGATCCTCATGGTAATGATGATGATATTATATATTCATATGCATGATGACAAAACGTGCTAGTTGACCACCATGCTTGATATCCAAGTGATAATAATGCACGTATTGATTCTCGTAATGATATTGTGGACAAGATAATTATGTTTTGCTTGATGTATGGATGATGATAAATATATGATGTTGGTGAATGTAAGGATAACCTCATGCATGACAGAAAACTAATGCCTAGGTCATGTATGATAATGATGGATGATGGCCATGATATTGACGATGCATGTGAATCCTTATATGTTATGTACTCTATGCACATGATTGCATGATACATGTTATGAGGATAAATTTAATGTTAAATGTTGTCTATGATAATGATGATACATGTTAAAACTTGTGTACCACCATAACCTATACACCTCATGTATGTGCGTGTTATAGGAGCCCTGGTGGCCATTTGTTAAGTATTCACAAGAGGTATAGGGCCTCAGTGTGCTATTAAAGACACTTAAATATATGGACCCTCATGTCACATTGGCTATTCTTGTGTCTAGGCCGATTATTGTTTATATCTAATAGTCATGGTAGTATACCTAATCTAGTAAGACACACTGAACATATGCTTAGTATAACATCAGGATACATGCTCATATGCATCATTTGCATGCTTATTATGAGAAGTGATTAATCATAACATATGCTATTGGGCTGGTTGTTTATGGGAGTCCTTGAGAGATGGAGTTGCTCCACATGCGTGTGCGGTGTGCGCAGGTTTGCTACATGACTGGATAGTGTGACTCATGTATCTCGCATTTGTGTGACATGATTACTATACGCCCTAGCGACGTCAAGGCCGTAGCCTCCGCAGGCATAGCGTGGATGGCAAGATTGGATACTAGAAATAGTTATTACTAGCATGGGGGCATCATAAATGTCCCAGGGTGAAAGTCCCCAAACCCTTATGGTACTAGGAGGATGCTCCAATGTCTATATCGAGTGGATGCATCAGCACATGAGGGATAAATACCTGTTGGCCATGTCTCCCACTGTGTTGTGATCAGTTGGAAGGGGGTGTGGCCTTACTCGCCCGAATGAGAGGGCAATGACTATGCTGAGTCAGACCCAGCTTGAGGAATGGGTCCGCTATCGATGAGTCAGGCCCAAACTCAGAAATTAAGCTCACAAAAATCTCGATCACCGAATCTGGCGCTGACAGCCTCCATAGTATTCCATTCTCGGCTCCCGACACCCATATGCCAGATTTCAATTCTGGGGTCCTACAAGGAGGATTTTCAGTGTGAATTTTTTTGAACAGTTAATCTGTTTAAGCGATTACACATTTTGTACATGGTATCCATGCATATCGAAGCGACGAACCTGTTCGACATGTCACAGATAACAGCTCAACAGTAATGAAGAAAATAATAGCAAACTCCAACAGCTCTTGTATGCATCCTCAAAATGTATAAGTCATACATAGGAGCAAACCACAGCTTGTGAGTCTACTGCGTGTCAGGAGTAAAACACTTCTTATCAGGGTGCTCCCAAAAAGACACCCAAAATAACCATAGGTATATTATCAACCAATCATGTTATCATAGGTGAGTTGATTATCAATTAATCATGTCGTACAACTACATAGGTTATCATGAACATGACATTAATAATAGGCATGTCACTCAACAAGCGACCATGAATCATTAAAATAGTCAATCATCATGAACAAGATAATTAAATTCCATTTTTTACTATATGACATACGATGGAAGGGCAATGATAGAGCTGGCATGTGGAGTCGGGATGATAGTATATGGTATCACAAGCTATGGTGTCCATCACAAGGGACTTCTATCCAAACTTGGCCCATACTTAAATTTGGATAGCTAGACTCATTGTGGTAAACTCATGATCTCAGGTTGGTCGCATACTTAAACGAAATTATGGCCATAGCGAAGGTTCACATAATAATTTAGTTGCGCACTACCAGCCCAAGTGGATAGTGAATGATTGAATGAATGAGTCCAATGCTTAGTATGCAACTCCTACTTAGCAAGTCCACATATAACTACCATAATGCTTCCGAAGTGGGACAAGGTTCTGCCCCACTGTATGCACAATAGCCTACCAGCACAGTACCCTGCCAACCACTGGTAGCTCGCCCAGGCCCTTATGCCCTGCTTACATTAGTGTCTGCCCACGTGTGCCCGCCCATGTGTGTAACAATAATGGGATGTCACAATATCAGTATTGTACATGAATGCTATCAGCCGTGCCAAGTCTATGTGATGCAAGGCCTACCTGGCCAAATGTCATATCCAAGATGCAGCTCAAGCATGTAATGCCTCATCTGAATCCACATATCAGTATAGTTCTTCTCTGGATAATCATCAGGGTCTAGTACACTTAACACCAGCTTGTTGCCCCATCTAAGCACACAATTGGATAAGTGGAAGAGACCTCACAATCCGCCTACCAATATCGGGCCCGGCTCGTCGATAGTGGATCCATTCCTCAAGCTGGGTCAGACTCAGCCTAATCATTGCCCCCTCACTCGGGCGGGTAAGGCCACACCCCCTTCCAATTGACCACGACACAGTGAGAGATGTGGCCAACTGATATCCGGCCCTCATGCGCTCATGTATCCACTCGGTTTCGAAGTTGGAGCATCCTCCGGTACTATAAGGGTTGGGGACTTTCAACCTGGTACATCTATGGCAACCTCGTGCTAGAACAAGTATTTTCGGTATTCAATACTTCTATCCACGTTGTGCCTGCGGATGCTACGGCTTTGATGTCGCTAGGGCGTATAGTAATCATGTCAGATAAATGCGAGATGCATGAGTTACACTATCCAGTCATGCAGCAATCGTGCACGTACCGCGCTCATGTGAGACAACTCCATCTCACAAGTAGTCTCATAAACATCTCAGCCTAATGACACATATTATGATCAATCACTCCTCATAACAAGCATGCAAATGATGCGTATAAGCATATAAGCATGTATCATGATGTTATATTAAGCATATTCTCAATGTGTCCTACTAGAATAGGTACATTAGCATGACTATCAGATATAAACAATAATCGGCCTAGATACAAGAATAGCCAATGTGACGTGAGGGTCCATATATTTAAGTGTCTTCAATAGCACACTGAGGCCCTATACCTCTTGTGAATACTTAACAAATGGGCACCAGGGCTCACATAGCATGTACATACATAAGGTGCATAGGTTATGGTGGTACACAAGTTCTCACATGCATCATTGTTATCATAACATCATTCAACATCAAATTCATCATCACAACCTACATCATGAAAGCATGTTCATAAAGTAGACATCATGGAAGGATTCACAGGCATCGTCAATATCATGGCCATCATCCATCACTATCATACATGCCTTAGGCATTTGTTGTCTGTCATGCATGAGGTTACCATGCTTGATATCTAAGTGATAATAATGCATATGAATATATAATATCATCATCATTACCATGAGGATCATTTTCACTTCATGATTAACATAAACAATGTCATAAGTAACGCAAATAATTACTCATCCATCATCAATACATATGCCATAATTCACCATCCATTAAATCATATTTATCATTTCAACCAACAACTCATAATCATCATTATCATGTTACCATACATGTATCATCATCTCACCCATCACTAGGTGTGTCCTACCTAGTGTGACTTCCACACTAGACTTGAACTACATGCAAGGCATGGGGTTGTATAGGTCAAGTGTGAGTCCCACTTGGTGAACCAATAGGCCAACCCAAGGGCATAAATGTCCAACCACAACGCTTTCAATGGTGTGGATCTAGTTCCACAACTAAGTGGGAGCCACACATTACACCAACTAAAAACAATGCACAATCTCAAACATAAAGGATAACATGCTAACATCTTTCATGCCAGATATCATATTAGGCCTACTAGCCACATACATAACAAGCCAAGGAAAAGCCCAATTATCCAGTTTAAGCATTGTAAAATAGGTCTCTCTAATCGTGGTCCACTTGAGTAGAGGTAGTGTGAAAAGCATGTTGCCCTAGTAGGCAATGGGCTTGCCCAACAGGCTCAATGAAGGTTACCATTATGGGTTTCTCATTCCCCGATGATTTCTCTTAATGTTGGGCCCGCCTGGGCCTTAGGGTTGCATCATTTAGATGGGCCTAAGGCCACATATGTCTTAAGAGAACATTTAGACAGCAAGATTTGTGCACTAATTATACAACACCCATTTACAAAACATAGTAGGTGGACCTCATTACATGAAAGGTAGGGCCCATACAAGATAACCCAAACTAGATGGCCCACTTAAGGTTTAGATTTTACAATATCTGAGAGTTATTTTTTTTTTTTAGAGTTTAGATTTTACATTAAATGCTTTGGGAAGGTGGTGGACCCCACTGACGTGGCCCCACACAAATTTTTCATTAAACGGATTTTTGCACAAATGCTAGTTTGTAGCCATCTTCAATTCAGATTTATGATGATGTTGAACCCACATCTGGTGAAAAGAAGGATCCATCTAGTGGCTCTACGTATGGGCTTTAAAAGGTATAAGGCGATCCTCAATGGTTTGATGTATACAATTTATGGTGATGTCCCAAATATGGGTACTTGGAGGAAATGTGTAGGAAACACTGCAGAATTAATTTTGGCCCAATCTTGAGTGCGTCCCATGGTCACAAAAGACCACCTTTCATTGTCCCATTAGGTGCCCTTGGTTGTACTATATATGTAGTTCAAAAACTATAAGCTAGGACCAACTGGTTGTGCACACGTAATATTTAGTACAGGGCTAAACATAGGCACTTTAATTTCCTACACAACCATGCCTGGGCACATTTTGGGATCCACTTCCTGATCATGTGGGGTCTGATTTAGCCTAAGTAAAATATTATTTATCTATTCATTGGTATAGGTTAAAGGTTCCAAGTGGTGGTTTATGAAAAGGTCGAGCTATTAAGTCTTATAGGGGGGGGTGGTTGAATAGGACTATGCCAAATTAAAAAATTAACAGCAAAATTTAAACAATTAAGTAAAGATAGCACTTAAACAAACCACAATGTGGAAATGTAAAACAACCTCAAAAATGTAGTATTGAGAACTTGGTTCTAAGGACAACCTAACACCAAAAACCAATGGTTTATGGCAGAACAACCTTACTAGAACGTGGGTGAGTGTCAAAAAATCAAACTGAAGAGGATATGAAAGAAATAGAAACTAATCTATTACAACATTTACCACACAATGTTGAAATGTAAAGATTACAACATTCACATCCACAAATACATCCCACAATATTAAATCACAAAAGATAAAGAAAAATAAACCACAAATCCACCAAACACAGAATTATAGTGGTTCACTTGTGTGTACACCAACTGTTAAACAATAGACACACAACTACTCCACTCCTAATATCCTCATACAGTGGATATTAGCGTTCACTATAAAAATAGGTTTTTCAAGATTCACCTAAAACCCTCACAATTGTGTCTTTTAAGTGGGCTTACACAATTCAAAAACCCCACACTCTGAGTTTTCTGGATCACCTCAGACAAACCAAAATAAAGAGATTTTTCTAGCACAATCTCAATGAAACTGAAGTAAAGAATTTATAAAGCTATAAAATACCTGGATATTCTCCTTTTGATGCAGCCCGGAAGAACCAAATCGGAGTAGAAGTTCAACGTAGAAGTTCAATATCCACACTCACTTATGAAATGGTTCTATTCTAGATTGGTTATAAATTAATCACCTTGGGCTAGCTTGATTTGATTTTGATTCCAATAAATGGGAATACTTTAATCCCTCTTTTAAATAAAATTGAAATGTAGAATACAAAATCAAATGCAAAGAAAGCTAATTAATGAGAATATATAATAAGCACTAAATAGCTTAAGAATATCACTAACTTATCTCTCAGAGTGGCGTATTGATTTTGCTTGAATTCAATATCAAACTCTGAAATTCATGCTCTATTTATAATTGCAAAAATCACACTCTCGACTGGTCCTGAGGTCGACATGACTGGTCGTAGGATCAACAAACTTTTAAAATTTAGGCGCGATAAGATAAGGCCGTTCCATGACTAGTCATAGGGTCTGCTCGATCGGTCGAGTGGTCTCCATGACCGGTCAAGTCCTGTTTAAGACTAGTCATGTGGAACCCAATTTAGTTGTTAGACTTTGAGTTGAGCCTACAGGACTTGTCGAGCACTGTTCACACGACCGATCGAGTAGTCTCCAGGACTGGTCGAGGCTATAACAAAAATTTCTGAAAACAGTAATAAACTTAGGACTGATCAAGGAATTCTTGGACTGGTCGGCCTATAGAATCACCCACCGTTCGATCTTCTTGGTCCGATGGAACGCTGATCTCCTTATGTCCCTCTTTGATGGAAGATAATGAGAAATAAGGGTTAGGATAATGGATCTTGGGGTAGAAAGTGGGCCACTCACAACACCTTTTCTCACCTTGGAAGAGCTTGGACGTTAACCACTTTTACTTGAAATTTTTTTTATTGAGAAAGAGAGAGAAATGGTGGTTGTAAGGGAGAGGTGAGTGATGTGAGTGATGGATGTGAGTTAATAGGTGTATTTGACATGTATGGGTGTGTATGAGAGAGGGTGAGAGAGAGTTGACTTTAGGGTTGCTCTTGTACTTGACATAAGGTGATTGATTGATTGATTGATTGATGGGACATATTGTAGAGATTCTCTTGGGATTGCAAACACACTGTGTTTTTCTCGAACTGAACGTGGGCCCACATCTTTTAGTATAGGTATCTCCTCGACGCGCAAGACTCGACATCGAAACCGTGGCGACACGGTCACTAGGATACAAGTCTCGAGTTGAGCCGACTCTGGAATACGGGACATAACTCAGGGTTGTGTGCAAATGCAGTCTACACGTCACGAGTCACCAGAATTCAACTTAGAGGATCGTGGAAGCCTCTGAAATAGTACGGGCTAGGATACGGGCCTTACACTATAAATCACCTTGCTTGAATTGAGGGGGAGTAATAGTAACATTGCCTTACAATGTCTATAAACTGGTGCATGAATCTTTACTTAGTTTTGTCACAAATTTGACAAAGGGGGAGATTGTAAATGCTATGTTGTAATTTTAGCACCCGGTATTGTTAAATTTTGTTGTGCCAAAACACTTGGAGTCAATACATGTTATGATAAGATGGAAAGTTCAAGATCACCATCATCAACTCTTCTACATTTTCAAGTTGAAGAACATTTCCAAAGATCGAACACAAGCTCAAGTACAAGAACAGAAATTCAAAGCTCAAGTTAAAGTTCAAGATCACCACCTTATGTCTTAAGAACACAAGATCAGCTCATACTCAAGTTCAAGACTACAACATCAAGCTTCACATACTTCAAGATAATCGAGTTACCGAAGCGATCGATGTTTCAATATTTCAAACTCACATTTAAGGTATGAATGACCCTAGATTGACCATGGGTTAGGTTATGTTAATTACATATTAAATTTGGGTCATTGTATAAGTTTATAGGCTTTTGTTCAACTAGTCCTAACTTTTGTTCGACTAGTCCAGGCACTGGATCGACCAGTCTAAGGATTTTTTCAACCAATCCAAGTTTTGCTGAAGATTTTTTGAATTTTTTATTGGACTCTCGACCAGTCATGCACACTGCTCGACCAGTCAAGTGAACAGTGCTCGACCAGTCGTGTAGTGCTTAACACAAAGTCCAACAATCTTTTCTTGTCCCACTCAACCAGTCGAGCAGGCCACTAGACTAGTTGAGCAGGTCACTCGATCAGTCGAGTAACGGGTTTATCCTATTGCACCTGAATTTTTAAATATTGGTTGGTGCTTCAATGAATCGATCCGAACCTTAGACCAATCGAGGGAACATGATTTCTGCCTATGAATAGAGGACATTTCTCAGAATTATTCATTGATTCCAAGCCTAATTAAGCCATCACTCTAAGAGATAAGTTCCTGTAATTGTGAAGCTATTACTTATTCATTTTAGATTCTTTTATAGCTGTTTATATTTGATTTTGAGATCTCTTTATTCAATTCTATTCTATTAAAAATGGAATTTTGATTTACCCTTTTGAGATTAAAATCAAATCAAGCTCGCCCTAGGTTGATTTAATTTTAAAATCATTTAGACTTAGAACCCTTTCATTTGTGAGATTGGACATTGAACATCCTCGTCTCCATGGAATTGGTTCTACCGGCCTACATCGGAAGAAAAATCTTCAGATAAGTACAATTTCATTTTCTATACTTTTAGTTTGTGAGATTCAGCTAGGAAAATCTCATTGTGGGGTTTTTGTGATTGTGTAAGCTCATTTGAAAAACACAATTGTGATGGTTTTAAGGTGAACCTTGGAAAACCTTATTTCTTAGTGAAAATCAATATCCTGTGGGTGTGGATATTGGGAGTGGAGTAGTTGTGTGGCCGTTTGCAAATAGTTGGTGTACACACATGAACCACTATAATTCTCAGAGTTTGGATGATGGTTGTGATGTATGTGCAGTGCTGAATGTTGTAATTTTCTTTATGCACTTATGGTAAATGTTGTAATAATTTAGTTTATTTTCCTTCAACTCATTCTCAGTTTGAGTTTTTTATACTTACCAACATTCTAGACATCAAGTTGTCCTATCATAAACCTTGGTTTTTAGTGAAAGGTTGTCCTTAGAACTCAATTTGTATCAACCTCTCAAGACTAGTGCATCTGAGGTTGCTATTTAATTGTGTTATCTGTCTTTGTATTTCGCATTTATTTTAATTTGGCATAATCCTATTCACCTCTCCCCCTCTCTAGGACTTTAAGCTCGGCCTTTGCAATATCACCTTATCACTTGTCATGTCTCTCGAACATACACTATCCAGGTACCATCTTGAATGGCTAATAGCTTTGAAAGCTGTGTGGGCAACAAGACACTTAACCTTTTGAACCCATTTCATTACGGTTCCCAGTTTAGGAGGATCTCTTATTTTTCGCTGTATTTGGGAGTTAGCATTTCTCCTTTTCTATATACCCCTATCTTATCCGAGTTGGATTTCAATATCTCTTTAAGCAAGTTCACAATTTTTTCAACTAAGAGAGGTTTATCATATCTTTGATGTTTACAGCTGATGGCATTATTATTTATTTTAGAAACTGGAAAAGTTTTTGAGTTTTTGAAATCATTACAATTTGAATCTCTTAAAGTCTTTCTTTTAGAGTTCGAGGATTCTCCTCTTACAAAGATAGCAGTAGAATCCATGATTTTCAAAGAGTTAATTTTAATATAAACCAAACCAAACTTATCACCACATCTCCTTAATGAGGTCAACAATTTTTCAAGTTTTTGGTCACCAAGGGCATATTTCGAAATATCCCTTGAACTCTGAAGGGAAGAAACTTTAAGTTTTAGTTTCTCATTTTTCTGTTTTTTAAGTTTTTGCAATTCAGCAGATTTAAAACTTAATTCTAATTTTGTTTTTTCAAAACAATCGGGAAAATGAGACTTTTCTAAAACAACTTTTTCAAGTTCTACTTTTAGTTTAACATAATTTTATTTTTGAATTTTTAATTTAACAGCAATCTTACAACTGTCTCTGTATAGTGCAATAAAAGTATCTTAATCATTTTCAGGGTCACTTCTTAAAGTTTCATAATCAGACATATCACAGTTGTCTGAAGAAGTGACTTTTGCTATCGTCATAAAGGCTTTCAAATTGTTTGTATTTTCTTAGTCTGATTCATCAGATTCAGAATTAGTTTTCGACTCTGATGATTCATCCCAAGTAGCTATCATGTCTTTTCTTTTAGTCTTATCCTTTTTAGGATATTTAACAGCTAAGTGCCAATATTCATAGGAGTTGAAACATTGAATGCCTTTTGTTATAGATTTTTAAAATTTTGAAGTTCCTTTTCTTTTATCAAGGGTTTTTGACAATCTTTTCTTTTCTTATTTTTGAAAATTGTAGAAAATTTCTTAGCTAACAAAGCTATATCATCTTCGTTATCTTCAAAATCAGAATTAGCATTAGTTTCCTTTGAATTAGATTTAGAAGATTTAAGAGTTATAGACTTGACATTAGGAGCTTTGAAATTCAGCTCATAAGTTTGAAGAGATCCTACTAAATGATTAACCTTCATAACATTTGTATCCCTTAACTCACTACAAGAAAGAGGGTTTTTAGCGACAAAAAAAAATTTCTTCGCTAAAACTTTACTTTTGGCGACGAAACTGTAAATTCATAGCTAAAAGTCACTTTTATCAATGAAAATTTTTGTCGCTAAAGGCTATAAACAATTTTTCAACAAAATCGAAAGGTTTACTTTTAGCTACGAAAAGTTTCGTAGCTAAAAAACGTGGATGAGACTTTTAGCAACGAAAATCTTCGTCGCTAAAGACTATAATCAGTTTTTTAACGAAATCGAAAGGTTTACTTTTAGCTACGAAAATATTCGTAGCTAAAAAACGTGGATGAGACTTGTAACGACGAAATCTTCGTTGCTAAAGACTGTAATCAATTTTTGAAAAGAATCGAAAGGTTTACTTTTAGCTATGAAAATATTCGTAGCTAAAAATCGTGGATAAGACTTTTAGCGAAGAAAAGTTTCATCACTAAAGGCTGTAAACAATTATTGAAAAAAAATTGAAAGGTTTACTTTTAGCTACGAAAATTTTCGTAGCTAAAAAACGCGATGAAAATTTTCGTCGTAAAGGCTATAAATAATTTTTCAACAAAATTAAAAGGTTTACTTTTAGCTATGAAAATTTTCGTAGCTAAAAAACGTAGATGATACTTTTAGCGACGAAAATTTTCGTTGCTAAAGGCTGTAAACAATTTTCAACAAAATCAAAGGGTTTACTTTTAGCTATGAAAATTTTCGTAGCTAAAAAATGTGGATGAGACTTTTACCGATGAAAATCTTCGTCGTTAAATACTATAATCATTTAAAATCGAAAGGTTTACTTTTAGCTACGAAAATTTTCGTAGCTAAAAAATGTGGATGAGACTTTTAGTGACGAACATATTTGTCGTTAAAGACTAATATCAATTTTTTAACAAAATCGAAAGGTTTACTTTTAGCTACGAAAATGTTCGTAGCTAAAAAAACGTGGATGAGACTTTTAGCGACGACAAGTTTCGTCGCTAAAGGCTGTAAACGATTTTTAAAAAAAAATCGAAAGGTTTACTTTTAGGTACGGAACCTTTCGTAGCTAAAAAACATGGATGGGACTTTTAACGACGAAAGTCTTCGTCACTAAAGACTGTAAACAATTTTTGAAAAAAATCGAAAGGTTTGCTTTTAGCTTCGAAAATTTTTGTAGCTAAAAAACATTAATGAGACTTTTACCTACGAAATATTTTGTAGGTAAAAGTATCTATTTTTTAAAAATATTTCATCTCAAATTTCTTGATATGCACTTGTTAGAATATAATTCATCATATTCTGCTTGATATACACCTGTTATATAATATATTTCATCATATTCATATTCACATCCATCTAAACCCAAACTATATAAATCCATACAGACATAAACTACATTCATCCAAACATAAACTACATCCATCCAAACACAAACAATCCTATGGAAAAAAAATGAAAAGAGAGAGAACATATGAGAGGTGATCCAGACAAATGAAAAGAAAAACAACCTTAACCTAAACCTAAACCTATAACCTACACTTATAAGTTTAGGTTATAGGTTTAGGTTTAGGTTTTAGGTTTAGGCTAAGGTTAGGCTATAGGTTATAAGTTTAGGTTATAGGTTATGGGTTATAAGTTATAAGTTAAGGTTTAGGTTTTAGGTTTTAGTTTAGGTTAAGGTTTAGGTTTAGGTTTAGGTTATAGGTTATAGGTTATAGCTTTAGGGAATTAAGAATAGGTTAAGGTTTAGGTTTAAGAAATCAGGTTCTGGTTCGGGTTCGGTATCGGGTTTAGGTTTCGGTTTAGGTTAGGGAGTTGAGATTAAGATTAGCTGTAGGTTTATGTTTAGGGATTTGAGAATACATTTAGGTTTTAGGTTTAGGTTTAGGTTAGAAGTGTAGGTTATAGGTTTAGGTTTAAGTTAGGTTATAGGTTAAGGTTTAGGGAATTGAGAATAGGTTAAGGTTTAGGTTTAGGAAATCAGGTTCGGGTTCGGGTTTATGTTTGGGGTTTCAAGTTTAGGCTTAGGTTAAAGAGTTGAGATTAGGATTAAGTGTAGGTTTAGGTTTAGGGATTTGAGATTACATTTAGGTTTTAGGTTTAGGTTATAGATTTAGGTTTAGGTTATAAGTGTTGGTTATAAGTTTAGGTTTAGGTTAGGTTATAGGTTAAGGTTTAGGGAATTGATAATAGGTTAAGGTTTAGGTTTAGGATATCGGGTACAGGACCTAAGGTTTGGGTTTTCAAGTTTAAGTTTAGGTTAAGGAGTTGAGGTTAAGGTGTAGGTTTAGGTTTAGGGATTTGAGGATACATTTAGGTTTTAGGTTATAAGTGTAGGTTATAGGTTTAGGTTTAAATTAGGTTATAGGTTAAGGTTTAGGGAATTGAGAATTGGTTAAGGTTTAGGTTTAGGGATTTAAGAATACATTTATATTTTAGGTTATAAGTGTAGGTTATAGGTTTAAGTTTAAGGTAGGTTGTAGGTTAAGGTTTAGGTTTAGGGATTTGAGAATACATTTAGGTTTTAGGTTATAAGTGTACGATATAGGTTTAAGTTTAAGTTAGGTTAGAGGTTAAGGTTTAGGGAATTGAGAATAGGTTAAGGTTTAGGTTTAGGGATTTAAGAATACATTTAGGTTTTAGTTTTAGGTTTAGGTTAAGGTTATAAGTTTAGGTTTAGGTTTAAGTTTAGGTTATAGGTTATAGCTTTAGGGAATTGAGAATAGGTTAAGGTTTAGGTTTAAGAAATCGGGTTCGGGTTCAGGATAGGGTTTATGTTTGGGTTTTCAAGCTTAGGTTTAGGTTTAGGTTAGGGAGTTGAGATTAAGTTTAGGTTTAGGTTTAGATTTAGGGATTTGAAAATACATTTCGGTTTTAGGTTTATGTTTAGGTTTAGGTTTTAGTTTATAAGTTTAGGTTATAGGTTTAAGTTTAGGTTTTAGGTTTAGGTTAAGGTTAGGTTATAGGTTATAAGTTTAGGTTATATTTTATAGGTTATAGGTTAAGGTTTAGGTTATAGGTTTTGGTTAAGGTTTAGGTTTAAATTATAGGTTATAGGTTATTAGTTATAGCTTTGGGGAATTGAGAATAGGTTAAGGTTTAGGTTTAGGAAATCGGGTTCGGGTTCGGGATCGGGTTTAGGTTTGGGTTTTCAAGTTTAGCTTTAGGTTTAGGTTAGGGAGTTGAGATTAGGATTAAGTGGAGGTTTAGGTTTTGGAATTTGAGAATACATTTAGGTTTTATGTTTAGGTTTTAGTTTATAGGTTTATGTTATAGGTTTAGGTTTTGGTTTTAGTTTTAGGTTAAGGTTATAAGTTTAGGTTATGGGGTATAGGTTATAGGTTAAGGTTTATGTTATAGGTTTTGGTTTAAGTTAAGGTTTTGGTTTAGGTTAAGGTTATAGGTTTTGATTTAGGTTATAGGTTTAGGTTAAGGTTATAGGTTTAGGTTAGGTTTAGGTTTAGGTTATGGGTTATAAGTTATAACTTTAGGGAATTGAGAATAGGTTAAGGTTTAGGTTTAGGAAATCGGGTTCGGGTTTAGGTTTAGGTTTTGGTTTTGTAGTTTATATTTAGGCTAAGGAGTTGAGATTATGATTAGGTGTAGGTTTAGGTTTAGGGATTTGAGAATACATTTAAGTTTTAGGTTTAGGTTTAGGTTTTAGTTTATAGGGTTAGGTTTAGGTTATAGGTTTAGGTTAAGGTTAAGGTTAGGTTATAGGTTATAAGTTTAGGTTATAGGTTATAGGTTATAGGTTTAGGTTTAGGTTATAGGTTTTGGTTAAGGTTTGGGTTTAGGTTATAGGTTATAGGTTTAGGGAATTGAGAATAGGTTAAGGTTTATGTTTAGGAAATCGGGTTCGAGTTCGGGTTTAGGTTTCGGGTTTCAAGTTTAGGTTTAGGTTAAGTAATTGAGATTAGGATTAGGTGTAGGTTTAGGTTTAGGGATTTGAGAATACATTTAGGTTTTAAGTTTATGTTATAGGTTTAGGTTTAGGTTATAAGTGTTGGTTATAGGTTTAGATTTAAGTTAGGTTTTAGGTTAAGGTTTAGATTTAGGAAATCGGGTTCGGGACCGGGTTTAGGTTTGGGGTTTCAAGTTTAGGTTTAGGTTAAGGAGTTGAGATTAGGATTAGGTGTCAGTGTAGGTTTAGGGATTTGAGAATACATTTAGGTTTTAGGTCTAGGTTATGGGTTTAGGTTTAGGTTATAAGTGTCAGTTATAGGTATAGTTTTAAGTTAGGTTATAGGTTATAGCTTTAGGGAATTGAGAATAGGTTAAGGTTTAGGTTTAGGAAATCAGGTTCGGGTTCGGGATCGGGTTTAGGTTTGGGTTTTCTAGTTTAGGTTTAGGTTTAGGTTAGGGAGTTGAGATTAGGATTAGGTATAGGTTTAGGTTTGGGGATTTGAGAATACATTTAGGTTTTAAGTTTAGGTTTAGGTTTAAGTTTTAGGTTTAGGTTTAGGTTTAGGTTATAGGTTTAGGTTTAGGTTTAGATTTTAGGTTATAGCTTTAGGGACTTGAGAATATGTTAAGGTTTAGGTTTAGGAAATCGGGTTCGGGTTCAGGATCGGGTTTAGGTTTGGGTTATAGGTATAGGTTTTGGGATTTAAGAATAGGTTTAGGTTAAGGTTATAAGTATAGGTTATAGGTTAAGGTTTAGGTTTATAAAATCGTGTTCGTGTTCGGGTTTGGGTTCGGGTTTAGGTATGGGTTTTCAAGTTTAGGTTTAGGTTTAGGTTAGGGAGTTGAGATTAGGATTAGGTGTAGGTTTAGGTTTAGGGTTTAGGTTATAGGTTAAAGGTTTAGGTTTAAGTTATAGGTTTAGGTTTAGGTTTAGGTTTTAGGTTTAGGTATAGGCTTAGGTTATAGGTTATAGGTTATAGGTTATATGTTTAGGTTAAGGTTTAGGGATTCGGGTTCGAGTTCGGGTTTGGGTTCGGGTTTAGGTTATAGATTTCGGTTTAGGTTCTAGGTTATAGGTTTATGTTAAGGTTTAGGTTTAGGTTATGGGTTTTGGGATTTGACAATAGGTTTAAGTTATAAGTATAGGTTTAGGTTGGTTTATAGGTTAAGGTTTAGCCTTAGGTTATAGGTTTTGGGATTTGAGAATAGGTTAGGTTTAAGTTTAGGTATAGGTTTAGGTTATAGGTTTAGGTTAAGGTCTAGGTTTAGGTTAAGGTTTTAAGTAGGTTATACGTTAAGGTCTTAGTTTAGGTTATAAGGATAAGATTTGGGATTTGAGAATAGGTTTAGGTTAAGGTTGTAAGTATAGGTTATAGGTTAAGGTTAAGAATTAGATTTCGGCTATAAGTATTGGTTTTGGAATTTAAGAATAGATTTAGGTTAAGGTTATAAGTTTAGGTTAAGGTTATAGGTTTAGGTTAAGGTTTAGGTTTAGGTTAAGGTATAGGTTTAGGTTATAGGTATAGGTTTAGGGATTTGAGAATATGTTTAAGTTTATGAAATCGGGTTCAGGTTCGGGACTGGGTTTAGGTTTGGGTTTTCAAGTTTAGGTTATAGGTTATAGGTTTAGGTCTAGATTTATGTTATAAGTATATTTTTTGGGATTTGAGAATAGATTTAGGTTAAGGTTATAAGTATAGGTTATATGTTAAGGTTATAGTTTAGGTTAAGGTTATAAGTATAGGTTACAGGTTTAGGTTTAGGTTTATTTTTAGGTTAAGGTTTAGGTTAAGGTTTAGGTTATAGGTTTTGGTTTAGGGTTAGGTTATAGGTTATAACTTTAGGCAATTGAGAATAGGTTTAGGTTATAGGTTTAGGGTGTGGTTTAGGTTAAGGGTGTGGTCCTTGCAAATAGAGATATAAACACGGCCTACTCCAATTTGTCATGCCCTCCAATGCTATCCATAGGAAATGGACAGCTTCATCATGGTCATAACAGCGGTTCTCACCTTCTAGGGACCCCCGCTGAACATCCGGATAGCTCCGATGCACATCCGGGTTCGCTCCATCAATTTCAAGCAAATACAGATATAAACACGGCCTATCCAAATGGCCAGGCCACTCCAATGTTGTCCATAGAAAATGGACAGCTTCATCATGGCCATAACAGTGGTTCCCACCTTCTAGGGACCCCTGCTCAACATCCAGATAACTCTGACGCACATCCGGGTCTGCTCCATCAATTTCGAGCAAATACAGATATAAACACGGCCTGTCCAAATGGTTAGGCCCCTCCAATATTGTCCATAGGAATGGACAATTCATCATGGTCATAATAGTGATTCCCACCTTCTAAGAACCCTCGCTCAACATCCGGATAGCTCCAACGCACATCCGGGTCTGCTCCATCAATTTCAAGCAAATACAAATATAAACACGGCCTGTCCAAATGGCCAGGCTACTCCAATGTTGTTCATAGAAAATGGACAGCTTCATCATGGTCATAACAGCAGTTTTCACCTTTCAAGGACCCCCTCTCAATATCCGGATAGCTCCGACGCACATCCGGGTCTGCTCCATCAATTTCGAGCAAATACAGATATAAACAGGGTCTATCTAAATGGTCTGGCCACTTCAATGTTGTCCATTGAAAATTGACAACTTCATCATGGTCATAACAGCGGTTTCCACCTTCCATGGACCCCTGCTCAACATCCGGATAGATCCAATGCACATCCAGGTCTACTCTATCAATTTCGAGCAAATACATAAACACGGCCTGTCCAAATGGTCAGGCCACTCCAATGCTGACCATAGGAAGGACAAGGTCTTTATACCAGATGACCTATAGCTGATAAAAATTTCTAAATAAATTGTATGAGGTTTACAATAATCTTAGAGTGCAGAAAATTTCCAAGTATGTGCATTTCAGTTCGACTTATTTCTATAATCACGATAGCCTTGAGAGGGTTATTACGAGGGATGGGTTGATTGCAAAAGGGCTTATTAAAACTATATTGAGTTATCTTGATAGACATAATGATTTCAAGACCAGCAAGATAACCTAATATAGTTTTAATTGGCCCTATCGCATTCAACCCATCCCTCGTATCAACCCTCCTAAGGCTATCGTGATTAGAGAAAGAACTCAGACTAAAATGCATAGACTTGGAAATTTTCTGCACTCCAAGATTACTGTAACTCTCGTACAATGTATATTCAACGATGTATATAATACAATGTATATAACATGAAATGGTACATGAGTGAGACAAGACAACGTAACCTTTTATATAGAAGCCAGCAATTGATAGGTTAAGATTGTCCTATCGAGGAGAATCTTAGGCGTAGTCCATCTGCTATTGGGACAAATAGGCATGGGTTTGGATTATTGGACCATGGGCCCCACCTGTCATTGAAAACTAAGGAATAAAATCAGTGTATTGGGTATCATATCATTCACCACCGATAAGGCGGCCATTTTTGTTGGTGTTTGGTTTGCAGCCATTTTTTGAGTCGCGGAAAATAATTTCTTTTACATTATAACACAAATAGTGGGGTACAATGTAATTCGAGTCACAATGTACTAAACTGGACATGTGGAGAGAGAGAGAGAGAGAGAGAGAGAGAGAGAGAGAGAGAGAGAGAGAGAGATTATTTATAAGTTTCTTTTCTCATATGTGAGGGGAAATGGCAAAAAATAAGTTTTATTTTATTTTTTTATCTTCTCTTTTGGTGTAGACAGAAAACAAGTTTTCATCTCATGTTTTTTCTACAAACAGATAATACAAAACCCTAAGAATTGGGATGGTCCATACTATTAAGGATACATTGCCAAGTCATTGTGGGAGTTTGGTTGGTTAGTCAAGTAGCTTGGTTAGCTTGCCCTTAGAAGTACTCTTCACATGGCCCATTATTTCATCTCATGGGTTCTCCACATTGCAACCCAATCTCAAATACTAAATGTTACAAATATTATGGGTTCTTAGCACAATCACATTCCCAGCAACCCAATCTCAAAATCAGCCACCTCTCGGTGTTTGGGCTGCTGCACAATCTTCACGCTTCATGGTCGGAGATGGCCACGTATAGCATGTTTAAAAGTTGTGAGGTTAGTATAAACTCTGACATCATAAGCTCAACTCTCACCGTAGCATATAGCAATGTGGCCAATCAAAGTTGACCACAATACCACATTCCAGGACCAATAGACACTGAGATAGATCGTGTTGGGTCACCAGGCAATCCCCGTCCCAGACCCACATATGCACCCAGATTTTCAATACAAAATGCGGATGGGCACGTCTACTGCCTGTAAATGTGTGAAAGAAGGGTCACGTGGGGCCAGCAAACCACTAGTTAATGAGGTGTCTATGTCCATTGTCATGATTTAAAAAGCATCTGATATGCCACAAAGGCCGGAAATATAAATACAAGGAAGTCATTAACTCAGAATGTAAATGAAACCAGGAATGCAGGGGTTTTGTGTATCTTCAAGTTTAAAAGAATCCTAGATTTAGCCCAGTTTACTCGCTCGGTACCTATGGCTGATGAGATTCAGGGACACGTTACGGCCACCGTCTGATCATAAATTATAACGCCATGTCATTTCATTATAAAATAAAAATAAAAATAAAAATAGAAAATATTGGCAGTGGCAATATCATTGCAGGAATGCATGCACACAGAAATAGTACACGTTGCATACATATACCTCAAATGTAACCGTCCAAATAAATCATTACAGTGGTAGATGGGCCACGACCCTAAAAGCACTACTTAATATAGGATACCAGAAAAATGTTCATCTTACTCCATTAAGGAGAACCTCAACCTATTTTCTTCTGCAAAAGTGTTGAGTACGGTGGAACATCCAAGCCATGAAAATGGTAGGACAGCATGAAGATCATCTCTAGCAAGAATTACATCAATCCACTTCTTATGTGGGCCAAACACGTACATTGGAGTTAGACCATCAGTGTAGCCCTCCCTTTAAATGGACCATCCTCTAGGAGATCTTAATGATGTGTCCAACCAACTTAAACATTGGCAGAAGGAAAAAAAAAAAACCGTTCTACGGTGGAGATCCGATACAACATTGTATGGGAAAATCTCTCATGATATCAATTGTGGCACATGGGTGGATTTCTAAAAGGAACGGCTAATATGAAAAGCAGTCAAGGACCACCCACCAAATTCAACAAAAAACGTCAATTACGCTGATTTTTGGATCATGGCCCATCTACATCAGGAACTACTATTTGGGCGGTCCAATTTGAAGTACACCACACCCTGCTGGAGTATAAACTAAAATACTCCTCATTTCAGGTAATAGTTACAGAAATCAAAATACAACATGCAAATACATTTTTTAAAAACTTTCTACGGTATTTTATCATGCTCTTTGTACATATACGAAAATACCACATCCCTACTTCGTTCTTTTCTTTTCACATTTAGCTGTACAGACCACAGAAATTCGGTGAAAATAAAAGAATACTACAAATTTCTAATAACAGGACATCAAGATATCAGTCCCTTCTTGCTAAAATTGAAAATAGAAACTCAACATTTCAATGATCTTGTACAGCTTGTATCCAGATTCCAAGCTGTCAAGTTAAGAAGCATCCAAAAGGGCAAAAACATTAAGGCTACACTTGGATGCACAAGTGAACATAATTACAGACATTCAGTTTAATCAAGAGAATTACAAAATGAAAATATCGGAAGAATCAAAAGTGAAAACCCAATCAAATCAACAGATCCAGGGAAGTTTATTCAATTGAGAATCCAATGCTAACCATCTCAACGAAATTCAAGAAAAAACAAACTAAAAATTATAGAAATTCCAACCACTATTCAAATCACGTATGCAAATTTGAAGAGAAATATCATGAAATGGATCTAAGATTGAAGAAATTCCAACCACTATTCAAATCACATATGCTCAAGAAGACTACACCACATAAATAGTAAGGATTGATTGCGTACTGCTTAAAACTGCTTGATGTCATCAAGCTAATATTTAATCCCAAAAACAAAAAACATGTCATTCTAGTTCAAAAACATAAATTTCATCCTATCTACATGTCATGTTCATATGAAAGATATCTATATATATATATATATATATATATATATATATATATATATATATATATATATATATATATATATATATATATATATATATTCATCTGTTGTGTTGTAGCTTACCCTATAGTTGTAAAAAAAAATCTTCTACCATTTTTTCCTGCTTCATAATCTCACAATTCCTACAAACATTGGGCTTGAAAATGGTTATTTACTACTAGTTTCTGCATCCACTCCCACACCCACATCCTACTACTTTTAGCAGCTAAGGTTCAGCTTGAGTGATTAAGATATCCATCAGTTATCTGTATTCAAGAAGAACTATCCACATTTGTTGAAAAAGGCTACAGATTGGTGGCTAGGATCTCTCAATCTTGGGAGATTTTTTTAGTTTGGTGCATCCATGGTGCACCATCCACAGCACAACAGACCGATGATCTGGATCAGTGAACCATGGCCCCACTTATACAAACTAAAAACCTAATTACACTGCATTAACTTTGGGTTGGAGATCATATATTTCCACAACATTCTATCAGCTATTTTGGACTGCTTAGGTTCAGCTATGTATTAGACCCAAATCCCTAAATCCCTAAATAGTTTCAATCGGTATTGAGATTGAGAGAGATTGAGAGAGAGAGAGAGAGATACCTCACGGTCAACCGAGCTTCAGAGGAAGAGAACAACTTTCTGTTTGAGTTGGAGCCCCGATCACGAGTCCACGCCGGAAATAGGGTTCCCGAGCTCTAAGGAGAGAGAGAGGGACAGAGAGATAGAGAGGGTGCGCGCGAGAGAGAGGGTGGGGTTGAGAGCAAGAGGGCGCGGTTGAGAGAGGACTGAGAGAGAGAGAGAGAGGGTGCGCGAGAGTGAGAGAGAGCACCGAGAGAGACAGAGAGAGAGGGCGTGGTTGAGAGAGGACTGAGAGAGAGAGAGAGAGAGAGGGTGCGCGAGAGTGAGAGAGAGAGGGTGCGCGAGAGTGAGAGAGAGAGAGAGAGAGAGAGATTGAGAGAGTGAGAGAGTACAGAGTCAGGAACAGATTGGCTACTGATGCTGACACCAGCCCCAAGGGCTGGTGGTCGGTGCTCTGTGGGCCCCACCATGATGTGTGTGTTTCATCCCTGCCATCCATCTATTTTTCCATATCATTTTATGGTATGAGATAAAAAATGAGGTATATCCCAATCTCAACTGGACCACATTATAGGAAACATTGTTGAATGAGCGTCGACCATTAAAAACCTTTTGGAGGCCATATAAAGTTTTGGATCAATCTGATTTTTCTTTTCCCTTCATCTGGGCCTGTATGACCTAATCAACAAATTGGATGTCAAATTAAAAGTACAGTGGGCCTTAGGAGAGTTTTAATGGTGGATATCCAATCACTATTGTTTTCATGTGGTGTGGTCCACTTGAGATTTATATCCCTCTCATTTTTGGTATCAAGCTCTCATATGATATGTAAAAATGGATGAATGGCATGGATGAAACACATACATCACAGTGGGACCCATAGAGCATCGACCACCAGCCACAAGTCTGGTGTCAGGGGCAGTAGCCAATCTGTTTCCCTCTTGGACGCCATACGGTGACGACACCAAGTTTTGTGGGCCCCACTATGATGTATTTGTTATATCCACACCGTCCATCCATTTTGAGATATCATTTTAAGTCATGAGCCAGAGAACGAGGCAGATAAAAGCCTGTAGCGGACCCCACCACAAAAAACAACGGGGAGAGTGATTCCCACCGTTGAAACTATCTTAAGGCCCATCGTAATGTTTATTTGAAATCCAACCCGTTGAAAAGTTAAAAAATACATGAAATATGTGAAAACATAAATATCATCTTAATATAAAACTTTTGTGAGCCATACCATCTAAAACGATCATCAGTATAAGAAACTCAGGTGGGCCATACCATCTAAAATGATGTGAAGACATCTAAAAAAATATAAAAGCACTTGGTGGGGCCCACATGAGTTTTGAATGCGGCTGAAACTGGGTCTGACCCCTCATCCAAGTCGGACAAACATAATGAGTGGGTTAGATATGTGAATCATCCATGCGAGTACCCATTGTAAACATGACATTAGTGTTCCTCGATCAGAACCATCTAGGTAGTGGGGCCCATTATGTGTTTTTCACCACTAAGAAATCATTCTAAATGATTGATCCCACTTCCTGTCCTTGTGGTTATCAAAACTAAGAAATCACTTCATGTGTTTGAAGGCTCTATCCTTGTAATCTTCTTTAGATTGACACCCGGCCACTGAAACTACAATTTTCTTATGTTATATAAAATCAGTGGACTCCATTTTTAGCATTGCTTTCAAGAGGTAATTGCTTGTGAGAGAAACTCATGTTAAAATCCAAGTTACCTCATGAACAGACTTGGAATGATGTACAGTCCTGATAGATGATCAGCACTTCAGCGAGTACAGATTAAACTATGTGCATGCACAGATTACCATACACTTCTAGCCCATGAGATTATTTCTCAACCAACCTTCTATAAATAAGATGCTTGGCAGAAAACTCTCCACCCACCCTAAACCCTAATCCCTAAAACTCCCCACCCCTTCATAAGAAGAGAAACCCTGCGGTGAAGGTTATGTTATTCGTGTGCTTTGTCCTCAGCCGTATGTGAGGACGATGTCTCCTTCGCCAAGTATGGATTTCCAGGATTGGTAACGGACTGGGTTGGCCCGTTGGATTGCATCGGGCTTACAACAGAAGAACCGATCCAAAATCCAAAACCGGGTTGAGCCGTTTTTCTGTTTGGATCGAGTTTATGAATAGATTGGATGAGAAAAAAAATGTTATGATGGGCCCTACAAAATTTTTAATGGTGAAAATCATCATCCCCTGTTGGTATTTGTGGTGTGGTCCATTTAATTTTGGGATATTATTCATTTTGTTGGATAATTCTCTAAAATGATATCGTAAACTCAGTTGGGCCCACTGTGAATGTATTTGTCTTATCCACTTCGTCCATCCATGTTTTCAAATCATTTTAGTGGTTCAGCCCAAAATTGAGGTATATCTAAAGCTCAAGTGGACCATACCATAGGAAACTGTGGGAATAATGTTTCCACACTGTCAATCCAATAAAATGATCTCTCTCTTTTGCTCTAAGCTTAATTAGAAACCTAGATCCATAAACTCAATGGGTACCTAGTAAGTATCCAAATCCAATTAGATATAGATCTAGGTCTTCAAGAACTAGATTTGGATCGAATGGACCTAGACCCAACAAGACCATAACTTGATTAGCCGATATACGAGTAGCAAAAGACCGATAAGGACCCGACACATTGACAATCTCCTCCATGTGAATGGATAGGACTCCATGCCATGGACTTGTCACACCTCTATCCACCCAAGACAAGTGATGGAGGCTAGCTTTTTCCTTAAATATGTGCTTGCAGTCCCATCTTTCATTTCATTTAATCGAGAGTGTAAGGCTAGTATCCTAGTCCGTACCGTTCCGTTGGCTTCCACGGTCCTTTCGATTGAATTTCGGCAATCCTCGACTCGTATCCGATGTTTGCGCGCGATCCTAAGCCGGGTCCTGTATACCAAAGTCGGCTCGATCCGAAACTTATATCATAGTGACCGCGTCGTCACCGTGGTTCCAACGCCATGACTCGCGCACCGAACTGATACCCAGGTTAGAAGATGTGGGCCTGCGTTCGTTCCAAAGAAACATCGCGGGTTGCGAATTTCGAGAGAATCTCTACGATATGTCCCGTCAATCAATCAATTACTCATGTCAAGTACAAGCCATACCCCTAAGTACATCAATCCATCCCTCCTTTCCCATAAGTCAACTCTCTCTCTCCCCACACCATTCCCCTTTACAAAATTTCAACCACAACCATACCTCTTATACAAAAAAAAATCAAACTAAACCATAACCTCCCATCTCCTTCCTTAGATCATCCCATCCATATCATTCCCATCATCTCACTCTCTCTCATTTCTCAAATCTCCCAAGCAACTCAAAACTTCATACGTCCAAACATTCTCTCCCAAGCCAAGTGTGGCCCACCCTCTCATCTCTCATCCTCACCATCAAAACCCCATCAACCTCCATCAAAGTTGAAAGCAAGGAGCATAGGAGTCCAAGGGATCAAGGAGATGGCCTAGAGGTGGGTGATCCACCGTTAATTTCCATTAAGGGCTCACTTATGATGGGACACACTTTGATGTATGTGTTTGTGATTAAAGAGTGGCCCATAGTGGCGGGGTCCCTCTACTCCACCGATCTCTCTATCTCTCTATCTCTCTATCTCTCTATTTCTCTCTCACTCTTTCATTGTTGATGGCTCACCCGATGATATATATATATATATTATATCCATACTGTCCATTTAGTGGGCCACACTACAACCCACTAGTGGAGCCCACCTTGCTGTTCGAACCTAGATAGAAGGAAAAACACGAACATCAGGTGATCCAAATAGGTGGTCCATGTACATGTGGGACCCACCATGATGCTGTGTTTATTCAAGCCGTCCAGCGTCTCTGGACGCTGAACGTGGGGCAGAGGTGGCTAACATGGACTGTATGTACTGACATGGGTGTGTACTAACAGCTAACAAAAAAAAGTTTTTGAAAGTTTGGGGTAGGCTACTCATGTAGGCCCCACCTTGATGTATGTATAAAATCCACGCCGTCTATCCCGTTTCCCATCTCATTTTAGGTGTTGAGCAGAAAGATGGAGCTAATCCGACTTTCTAGCAGGCCATAGAATGAAGAATAGTATCCTCACCTTTGAATTGCACCCCGATATTTCTGTACACCAAAACCCATCCAATATTGGACTTGATGGGTTTGTATTAAGCCACAGAAACCAATGGCTCAGTCGGATCGATCTGATGTGGGCCCTATACAACAGCAGACGCTGTTGCTGTCAGCGTGTTTGGATGCTGCAACAAGTAGCGTCCGCTGCTATCCACACTGGCCAGTGGGCCCCATCTCAGGCTCCACCATAATGTGGGTCGAGCATCATGATTGTGCATTAGGTGGGCCCTTAGGGCGGTGGGCCCACTTCCGAAAAATCAACCGTATGCAGGATCAGGTGGCCCATGCCACAGGGAATAGTTAGATTGGACGCCTACCATTGAAACCCTTTTTAGGGTCAGAAGATTTATATCAATATGAAATTTTTTTTTATTCTTCACCCGAGTCGTGTGACCTCGTGAACAGGTTAGGTGCAAATAAACAGTACGGTGGGCCCAAGTCCACGTGACCTTATCAGCAGGTTGGGTGGAAAATAAACATTTTGATGGGCCCCATGTCTATGTAACCTTGTCAACAGGCTAGGTGGAAAATAAACATTATGGTGGGTCCCACATGGGACCAACTGATGTATATTTTATAATCCATACCTTCCATAGTGTGGGCCCCACCATGAGGTATGTACCTCATCTATGCCATCTATCCTTCCCATATGGGATCCGCCATGATGCAAGTATTGCATCCAAACTATCCAATCATTTTTAAAGGATCATTTTTAAGGCTTGAGACAAAAATAAGATAGATCTATTTATCATGTGGACCACGATGCATGGTGAGGATTGAACGGCTACCATTGAAGTCCCTTGGGACCTTACGATCAGAATGCATGGGAAATAAATGTTATGGCAGGCCTTGGGAATTTTAATGGTCGGAATCATTATCACCACTTAAATTTGGGCATGGCCCATGAGATGTAGCCCACTTACCTTAATTATGACCCATGTTATGAGGCCCATTGTGATGTATACAAGGCCCACTGGTGCGGCCCACTTGACGAATATAAGGCCCATGTGACTAGGCCCATCTTGATGTAGTTGTGGCCCATCTGTTAGGGCCCATCTTGATATATACAAGACCCATGTACATGAGGCCCATTTGATGTTTTGGAGGCCCATGGGTCGAGGCCCAATGGGATGTACATGAGGCCCATTATAACTTGATTCCACCATGATTCATGTGTTGACCTTTATAGCGACAGTGCCCTGGGAGCAATGTTGGTTTGATGTCCACATTGTAAGGCGATGTTGGTTAAATGTCTGCATTGTCACTCTCCTTAGGGCCCATTGATAGGCCCATACTTGTAGCGTGTAAGCTGTCTAGGCCCATCTTCGCTATGCACAGAGCCCATCATTATATAACATGCTTAGTATAGATCCATGATCATACGCATCATATGTTTGCTTGATATGAGGAGTGACTGATCATAGCATATGCCCTCAGGTACATTGTTTATGGGCTCCCTGATATGTGGAGTTGCCCTTCATGAGAGCGTGGTATGCATAGGATTTGTTGCATGTCTGGTAGAGTGATTCATGTACTTACATTTGTGTGATTATAATTATTATATGCCCTAGCGACATCAGGGCCATAGCCTCCACAGACACATCGTGGATGGCTGGATTGGATACCGAAAATACTGTTTCTAGCATCGGGGCGCCATAGATGTCCCTGGGTGAAAATTCCTAAACCCGATGGTACTAGAGGATGACTCCAACATCGAGACCGAGTGGATACACGAGCGCGCGAGGACCGTATACCAGTAGGCCGCGTCTCCCACTGTGTCGTGGTCGGTTGGAAAGGGGTGTGACCTTACCCACCTGAGTGAGGCAGCAATTTCTAGGTTAGGTTTGACCAGCTTGAGGAATAGGTCTGCTATCAATGAGCCAGGCCCGATATTGGTAGGCGGAGAGTGAGGTCTCTTACACTCTCCCAGTTGTGTTTGGATAGGGGCGACAAGCTGGCGTAGAGTGTACCAGACCCCGGTAATTATCCAAACTGAGAACCATACTGATTTGATGCTCTAGTGAGGAGTTGCATTGATATGTGGATGTGGATTGGCATGCTTGACTTGCATTATGGATCGCATGGTCTTGATATAGCCTATAACATTCATATCTTGCACCGCATAGCCTTGGTATGGTTGATTACATTCATGTACTCATCAGCATAATTCCGCATTACTCTGACCTTTCATTCTAAGCACACTTATATTACGCACACACTTACACCACCCTCTAAGCTTTCTATAAGCTTATACACGATTGATGCGTGTAGGTGACGCTAGGGCGCAGCCGTAGCGTAGTAGCTGCAGGAGCGTGCAGACGAGCTTTTGGAGTTTTGTTATTTGCATTATCTTGTATTTTCCTTTCATACGCATTGTACTTAAAGTTTTTTATCATAGTGGATTTTGTGATGGTGTCCTTATGGTTATTGTTTGTGGGTTATGCTTGTGGTTATGCTCATTGCAAATCAGATTGATGATTAGAAATCCTCCTTATAGCATCCCAGGGAGCCGAGAATGGGGTATTACGGAGGTTGTCGGCACTGAATTCAGAAATCAGGAATTTTATGAGCCCGGTTTCTGAGTTTGGGGCATGGCAGAAGTTGGTATCAGAGCATAACTTGTGAATAACCGAGAACAACATCACATGTTTGCTATGAGTTAGGGGCGATTAGGTTTCGAGTGCGAAACCTTCTGTTTGAGTTACCTAACGTGCGATTCTCAAGGTTGATTAGTGTCCTTATTCTTCCTATAGGATATGCCGCCCAGGAAAGCGACCCGAGCACACCTCGCTCCACCACCTGAGGCTCTATCTTTACCACCTGCGCCTCCCATTTCACCATGAGAGATCCCTGCTCCCCTGACTGAGGATGACGTCCCTCCACCTGATGCTGGTGCGGATCCAACCGTGCCTATGAGTGCCTCGCAGCTACAACAGATGTTGCAGGTTGTGACTACCGCGCTCCAGGGATAGGGCAAGCGCCTAGTTGTTTCTCCAGCATAGGTCGAGCAGGAGTGCG